>NC_135954.1:115525794-115566062 GCF_053455715.1 Rhinoraja longicauda | reverse complement strand
CCCGTTCCTGCCTTCTCCCCATACCCCCTGACTCCGCTATCCTTAAGAGCTCTATCTAGCTCTCTCTTGAATACATTCAGAGAATTGGCCTCCACTGCCTTCTGAGGCAGAGAATTCCACAGGTTCACAACTCTCTGACTGAAAAAGTTTTTCCTCATCTCTGTTCTAAATGGCCTACCCCTTATTCTTAAACTGTGGCCCCTTGTTCTGGACTCCCCCAAAATTGGGAACATGTTTCCTGCCTCTAATGTGTCCAACCCCTTAATAATCTTATACGTTTCGATAAGATCTCCTCTCATCCTTCTAAATTCCAGTGTATACAAGCCTAGTCGCTCCAGTCTTTCAACATATGACAGTCCCGCCATTCCGGGAATTAACCTAGTAAACCTACGCTGCACGCCCTCAATAGCAAGAATATCCTTCCTCAAATTTGGAGACCAAAACTGCACACAGTACTCCAGGTGCGGTCTCACTAGGGCCCTGTACAAATGCAGAAGGACCTCTTTGCTCCTATACTCAACTCCTCTTGTTATGAAGGCCAACATTCCATTGGCTTTCTTCACTGCCTGCTGTACCTGCATGCTTCCTTTCAGTGACTGATGCACTAGGACACCCAGATCTCGTTGTACGTCCCCTTTTCCTAACTTGACACCATTCAGATAATACTCTGCCTTCCTATTCTTACCACCAAAGTGGATAACCTCACACTTATCCACATTAAACTGCATCTGCCATGCATCCGCCCACTCACACAACCTGTCCAAGTCACCCTGCAACCTCATAGCATCTTCCTCACAGTTCACACTACCACCCAGCTTTGTATCATCTGCAAATTTGCTAATGGTACTTTTAATCCCTTCATCCAAGTCATTAATGTATATTGTAAATAGCTGTGGTCCCAGCACCGAGCCTTGCGGTACCCCACTAGTCACTGCCTGCCATTTATCCCCACTCTTTGCTTTCTGACTGTCAACCAATTTTCTATCCATGTCAGTACCCTACCCATGTGCTCTAATTTTGCCCACTAATCTCCTATGTGGGACCTTGTCAAAGGCTTTCTGAAAGTCGAGGTACACCACATCCACCGGCTCTCCCCTGTCAATTTTCCTAGTTACATCCTCAAAGAATTCCAGAAGATTAGTCAAGCATGATTTCCCCTTCGTAAATCCATGCTGACTCGGAACGATCCTGTTACTGCTATCCAAATGCTCCGCAATTTCGTCTTTTATAATTGGCTCCAGCATCTTCCCCACCACTGATGTCAGACTAACTGGTCTATAATTTCCCGTTTTCTCTCTCCCTCCTTTCTTAAAAAGTGGGACAACATTAGCTACCCTCCAATCCACATGAACTGATCCTGAATCTATAGAACATTGGAAAATGATCACCAATGCGTCCACAATTTCTAGCGCCACCTCCTTAAGTACTCTGGGATGCAGACCATCAGGCCCTGGGGATTTATCAGCCTTCAGTCCCATCAGTTTACCCAACACCATTTCCTGCCTAATGTGGATTTCCTTCAGTTCCTCCATCATCCTAGGATCTCTGGCCACTAGAACATCTGGGAGATTGTTTGTATCTTCCTTAGTGAAGACAGATCCAAAGTACCGGTTCAACTCGTCTGCCATTTCCTTGTTCCCCATAATATATTCCCCCGCTTCTGTCTTCAAGGGACCCACATTTGACTTGACAATTTTTTCCCTCTACATACCTAAAAAAGCTTTTACTATCCTACTTTGTATTATTGGCTAGTTTACCCTCGTACCTCATCTTTTCTCCCCGTATTGCCTTCTTAGTCATCTTCTGTTGCTCTTTAAAAGAGTCCCAATCCTCTGGCTTCCCACTCTTCTTTGCTTTGTTGTACTTCTTCTCTTCTATTTTTATGCTGTCCTTGACTTCCCTTGTCAGCCACGGGTGCCTCTTACTCCCCTTGGAATCTTTCCTCCTCTTTGGGATAAATTGTACTGAAGTTGGAAGGGACACAAGATTGTGTACTGAAGTTGGAAGGGACACAAGATTGTGTACTGAAGTTGGAAGGTGCATAGGATTGTAGACTGAAGTTGGAAGGGACACAAGATTGTGTACTGAAGTTGGAAGGGACACAAGATTGTGTACTGAAGTTGGAAGGGACACAAGATTGTGTACTGAAGTTGGAAGGTGCATAGGATTGTGTACTGAAGTTGGAAGGGACACAAGATTGTGTACTGAAGTTGGAAGGGACACAAGATTGTGTACTGAAGTTGGAAGGGACACAAGATTGTGTACTGAAGTTGGAAGGGACACAAGATTGTGTACTGAAGTTGGAAGGTGCATAGGATTGTAGACTGAAGTTGGAAGGGACAAGTGATTGTGTACTGAAGTTGCATAGAAACATAGAAAATAGGTGCAGGAGTAGGCCATTCGGCCCTTCGAGCCTGCACCTCCATTCAATATGATCATGGCTGATCATCCAACTCAGTATCCCGTACCTGCCTTCTCTCCATACCCCCTGATCCCTTTAGCCACAAGGGCCACATCTAACTCCCTCTTAAATATAGCCAATAAACTGGCCTCAAGGTGCATGCGATTGTAGACTGAAGTTGGAAGGCACATGAGTGGCAGTAATGTACTATGTGGATAGAGACCTGGTGAATGAACTGATGACAGAGAGGGAAGGAACAGCTCACATTGGGCAGAGTGTGTGTGATGAAGAGAGTTTACTTGTGATAGATACCAGTCTTAGAACAATGAAACACAAAAGCACAGGGATAAATATATAATCATCAATAATGCAATAAATGAATCATCATGGTAGTGGGTAAGCATAAAATTGAAAGTCTGTAGTGCCACCAGCACAGAGCTAGAACAACATAGTTGGGGAGGTTAGTGAGATGTTCAGGAGCCTGCCTGATGGTTGCTGGGAAGAAGCTGTTCTTGAACCTGGAGGTCACGGTTTTCAGGCTCCTGTACCTTCCTTCCCGGTGATAGCAGCAAGATGAGAGCGTGGCCAGGGTAGTATTAAAAGGGTCCCTTTTTTGAGGCAGTGCCTCCTGTAGATCCCTTCACAGTACTTGTGAGGAGCGACCGGGCAGTGTGCACCACTCCGTAGTCTCCATCGTTGCTGGGCATTTGAGTTGCCCAACCAGACCATGATGCTAGCAGTCAGTGAGCTCACCACGTACACCAGGGGGATGCTATGGATGAATGAGGGGATCACCAGCGGTAAGTCTCCTGGTGGTACTGAGCAGTGTGGCAATGGGGGACATGAGAGAGGAGCTGGGGACTAGAGGCTTTAGTGTGCTTCAGTGGCTGTAGCTTCAGGGTGGAGCAGGAAACGTTTTGGTGAGACTTGCCCAGCAACCATCCTCACTTCAGCACCTCTGATATTTACTGGCACCTCCTGCATTTCTCCCAACCTTCCGCCAAGAGCTCACATCACTTTTCCCCAGTAGCAGGCAGGAACACGCTGCCAAACGGCCAGCGGAAAGACCCGAGAGAAATGTTGATGCACTTAGACAGGGAGAGTGGGAGGAGGCGAGTGTGGGGATTAGAGGCAGGGGCAGAACAGTCCGATTCAAGCATGCGTTAGATACAGCAGTGTTGTCACAGACAATCACGGTAGCAATCTCCACTGGGCCCAGGTAGCAGCATGCCACAGTGAACTCACGGAGCGTCTCATTGTGGGAGGCCTGGTACTCAGGGAGACGAGTAAACAACACTAAATGCAATAATATTCACTGGAGTTTAGAAGGTTATAGAGACGTATAAATTATAAAAGGACTGGACAAGCTGGATGCAGGAAAAATGTTCCCAATGTTGGGCGAGTCCAGAACCAGGGGACACAGTCTTAGAATAAAGGGGAGGCCATTTTAAACTGAGGTGAGAAAAATCTTTTTCACCCAGAGAGTTGTGAATTTGTGGAATTCTCTGCCACAGAAGGCAGTGGAGGCCAATTCACTGGATGGATTTAAAAGAGTTAGATAGAGCTCTGGGGGCTAGTGGAATCAAGGGATATGGGGAGAAGGCAGGCACAGGTTACTGATTGTAGATGATCAGCCATGATCACCATGAATAGCGGTGCTGGCTCGAAGGGCCAAATGGCCTCCTCCTGCACCTATTTTCTATGTTTCTACATTTAATATATATAATACAAAGCAATACCAAACAAACCCATCACCACAATACAAACTCACCCAATTGTCTAAACAAATATCCTTAAATATCACCATCCTTGTCAAGGATGACTTCCACCCCACGCGGTGCCCAGCGGTCCCGGAAATCACCCAGGGTGCCCCTGGACAGCGCGTAGTCCTTCTCTCGTGCCACCCGGGCGCAGATGTAACCCTGGAAAAGGGGCAGGCAGCTTGCTTCCTGCAAAGACTCTATCCCCTGCTCCCAATTCCTCCATCTACGCCGCATCTGCACCCAAGATGAGGTGTTCCATACCAGGGCATCCGAGATGTCCTCTTTCTTTAGGGAACAGAAGTTCCCCTCTCCCATCATAGAGGAGGCCCCCACTCATGTCTCCTCGGTACCCCCCAGCTCCGCCCTTGCTCCCCCTCCCCCTAGTCACAACAGAGACAGAGTCCCCCTAGTCCTCACCTTCCACCCCATCAGCCGGCACATACAACACATAATCCTCCGACATTTCTGACACCTCCAACAGGATCCCACCACGAGCCACATCTTCCCATCTCCACCCCTTCCCACCTTCAACAGAGACCGTTCCCTCCACAACTCCCTGGTTAACTCATCCCTTCCCACCCAAACCATCCCCTCCCCAGGTACCTTCCCCTGCAACCGCAGAAGATGCAACACCTGTCCCTATACCTCCTCCTCGACTCTGTCCAGGGACCCCGACAGTCCTTCAGGTGAGGCAGAGGTTCACTTGCACCTCATCTACTGTATCCGTTGTTCAAGATGTGGACTCTTGTACATCGGCGAGACCAAACGCAGACTGGGCGATCGTTTCATGGAACACCTTCACTCAGCCCGCCTGGACCAACCTGATCTCCCTGTTGTTGGACACTTCAATTCTCCTTCCCATTCCTACACAGACCTTTCTGTCCTCGGTCTCCTCCATTGTCAGAGTGAGGCTAAACGCAAATTGGAGGAACAGCATCTCATATTTTGCTTGGGCAGCTTACAGCCCAGTGGTGTGAATATTGATTTCTCTTCCTTCAAGTGTCCCCTGCACTCCATGTCTCCCCACCCAAGGCTGGGTCAACACCAGGTTCCCGTTCACATCTGGCAAACACCTAACAACAACCTGTTTCCTTTATCATCATTACGTCTTTCCATATATTTCATTCATTTGTTCTATATCTCTACATCATCATCTATATCGTTTCCCTTTCCCGACTAGTCTGAAGAAGGGCCTCGACCCGAAACGTTACCCATTCCTTCTCTCCAGACATGCTGCCTGTCCTGCTGAGTTACTCCAGCATTTTGTGTCTATCTTTGGTTTAAAGCAGCATCTGCAGTTCCTACATGATATGGGAATAACATTTAGTGCAAGTTAAAGCCAGAGTCCTCTTCCCCCTGGCGCCGTGACTCGCGGATGGCCAGCTTGGCCAGGCCCAGGAGCAACCCAACCGGGACATCCTCGGCCCTGCCCTCTTCCCCCTGGTGCCGTGACTCGCGGATGGCCAGCTTGGCCAGGCCCAGGAGCAACCCAACCAGGACATCCTCGGCCCTGCCCTCTCCCCCCTGGCGCCGTGACTCGCGGATGGCCAGCTTGGCCAGGTCCAGGAGCAACCCAACCAGGACATCCTCGGCCCTGCCCTCTCCCCCCTGGCGCCGTGACTCGCGGATGGCCAGCTTCGCCAGGCCCAGGAGCAACCCAACCAGGACATCCTCGGCCCTGCCCTCTTCCCCCTGGTGCCGTGACTCGCGGATGGCCAGCTTGGCCAGGCCCAGGAGCAACCCAACCAGGACATCCTCGGCCCTGCCCTCTCCCCCCTGGCGCCGTGACTCGCGGATGGCCAGCTTGGCCAGGTCCAGGAGCAACCCAACCAGGACATCCTCGGCCCTGCCCTCTCCCCCCTGGCGCCGTGACTCGCGGATGGCCAGCTTCGCCAGGCCCAGGAGCAACCCAACCAGGACATCCTCGGCCCTGCCCTCTCCCCCCTGGCGCCGTGACTCGCGGATGGCCAGCTTGGCCAGGCCCAGGAGCAACCCAACCAGGACATCCTCGGCCCTGCCCTCTCCCCCCTGGCGCCGTGACTCGCGGATGGCCAGCTTGGCCAGGCCCAGGATCAACCCAACCAGGACATCCTCGGCCCTGCCCTCTCCCCTACGCACAGGGTGTCCAGAGATGGGGATGGTGGGTGTGAAGTACAGCCAGAAGGCAAGGAGCAGCCCCTTTAGATATTGGAACGGGGCTGCAACCTCACACACTCCATGTACACGTGGAACACAGACTCACACACTACATGTACACGTGGTACACAGACACACACTCCATGTAGACGTGGAACACAGACTCACACACTCCATGTACACATGGTACACAGACTCACACACTCCATGTACACATGGTACACACACACACTCCATGTACATGTGGTACACAGAGTCACACACTCCATGTACACGTGGTACACAGACTCTTCCAGCCACCAACGTGGCAGGCGGCTGGCGAGTCTGTGAACCAACCGCGAGACAAACAGGTTGCAGGGAACTCCTCGGTGTCTCTGACTCTATGTCTCTCTCCATGCAGTCACCAGATCTCGTGGACGATGGGACAACTGTTACTGATGCCAGCCCATCAGGTGAGTGGTCAGGGAGGGGTGTTCCACTGCTGGACTCTCCCCAGACATGTTCTCCCCCGGTCCTCACCACCTCCTCTGTCCCCGGGTGTGTTCTCCCCCGGTCCTCACCACCTCCTCTGTCCCTGGACATGTTCTTTCCCCATCCTCATCACCTCCTCTGTCCCCGGACATGTTCTCCCCCGGTCCTCACCACCTCCTCTGTCCCCGAGTGTGTTCTCCCCCATCCTCACCACCTCCTCTGTCCCCGGCCCGCGCCCTCTCCCTGGGTGTTCTCTCCCCACACATCTCCCTACTCTGGTGGTCACGGTGGTGCAGCGGTAGAGTTGCTGCCTTCCAGCGAATGCAGCGCCGGAGACTCAGGTTCCATCCCGACTAAGGGTGCCGTCTGCACGGAGTTTCTACGTTCTTCCCATGACCTGCGTGGGTTTTCTCCGAGATCTTCGGTTTCCTCCCATACTCCAAAGATGTGCAGGTTTGTAGGTTAATTGGGTTGGTAAATGAAAAAAATTGTCCTTAGTGGGTGTAGGATAGTGTTAATGTGCGGGGATCGCTGGTCGGTGCGGACACGGTGGGCCGAAGGGCCTGTTGCCGCGCTGTATCTCTGAAAATACTTTAGTGTCCTCTCACCCCGGGTGTCCCTGGACGTCCCCTCTTTCCCCAGTGCTCACCCCCTCTCTCCCCAGTGCTCACCCCCTCTTCTCTCTCCCCAGTGCTCACCGCCTCTCTCCCCAGTGCGCCCCCTCTCTCCCCAGTGCTCACCCCCTCTTCTCTCTCCCCAGTGCTCGCCCCCTCTCTCCCCAGTGCTCATCCCCTCTTCTCTCTCCCCAGTGCTCACCCCCTCTCTCCCCAGTGCTCATCCCCTCTTCTCTCTCCCCAGTGCTCATCCCCTCTTCTCTCTCCCCAGTGCGCCCCCTTTTCTCTCTCCCCAGGGTTCACCCTCTCTCTACTCCCCTGTGCTCACCCCCTCTCTCCCCAGTGCTCACCCCCTCTTCTCTCTCCCCAGTGCTCACCCCCTCTCTCCCCAGGGTTCACCCTCTCTCTACTCCCCTGTGCTCACCCCCTCTTCTCTCTCACCAGTGCTCACCCCCTCTTCTCTCTCCCCAGTGCTCACCCTCTCTCTCCCCAGTGCGCCCCCTCTTCTCTCTCACCAGTGCTCACCCCCTCTTCTCTCTCACCAGTGCTCACCCCCTCTCTCCCCAGTGCTCACCCCTCTTCTCTCTCCGCAGGTGGGAGGCTGGGCGTGGATGCGGAGGTGGGGGAGCACCGGCCGGTGCCCACCCTGATGGCTCTGGGCACCGTGGGCAGCTTTGGCCACCAGCGGCCACTGGCCATTCACCCGCGCAGCGCAGAGGCAATGGCGCCCACGTGAGCCTCTCGCTCCCGCGCCTCCATCACACTTCTCTCTCGTAGCTGAATCGGATCTTAAATTCGGGGCAGAGACTAACGCGGTAGGGTTTTGTATGGTTTTTAATGAGGAGGGGGGTGGGTTTAGAGGCCTCCTCTTAGTGTGAGTCAGGGCTGCCCTCTGTCCCTGGGGCTTGTAGTGGTGGCAGGTGAGTGCCCAGAGTGGAGGAGTGGAGCAGAGAGTGGGGGCAGCACCAGCCTGGTAACCCTGGGTGACGGGCACCCCTGGGTGACAGGCTGGTGCAATCCCTTCTCCCCCACAGAGGGCCAGTGGGCCTTTGCCACCCCCTGCCCTGGGATGTGGAGGAGTTCGGGGTGAGTGCTGACTGCTTTATATAGAGTCGTTGACCCAGCCTTGCGTAGGATTGTTCATGCTGCTAACTGGGTGAGGTTTCTTTTTAGATGATGGGGTGGGGGGGGGGGGGGGGGGGTCAGTGAGGGGAATCTCAGCGCCTCATCTGCAGTTGGGGGGCACTGAGAACAGCCCTCCACTGTCGCTAAAGCTGTGAACGGTTTAGGGGGGAATGGGTGATCCCGGGCGTACTGGGTGATCCCTGGGGGAATGGGTGATCCCTGGGGAATGGGTGATCCCAGGGGAATGGGTGATCCCGGGGGTTACCCGCCCCAGTCACTACACTGAAGGCAACGGTTTTCTGCAGATCCTGGGTTGACTCATCTCAGACCCGGATCTCCTGACTTTGTACAACCAAAGACCGATATTTTGATCTGCAGGGTTCATTAAAGGTTGCTTTCATTTTACAAACGGGCCGGACTGCCAAGGTTTCTTGCTGAGACTGCTAGCCATCGTCCGTGCACAGCACCCCATCGTCCGTGCACAGCACCCCATCGTCCGTGCACAGCACCCCATCGTCCGTGCACAGCACCCCATCGTCCGTGCACAACATCCCATCGTCCGTGCACAACATCCCAGGGTGATCAGGTGGTGGAGAAGGCGATTGGCGTGCCTGTCTTCAGTGGGAAACACATTGAGTTGGGATATGATGCAGCTGTACAAGTCGTTGGTGACACCACTCTGGAGCACTGGTCACCCAGGAGGAGATTCAAGATCAAGATTCAATTTTATTGTCACATGTACCAATTAAGGTACATTGAAATTTGAGTTACCATACAGCCTTACAAAGTGAAAAGCAACAAGACACACAGCCACATAAAGGAACATTTAACATAAATATCCACCACAGAGGATTCCACATTCCTCACTGTGATGGAAGGTAATAAAGTTCATCAACTTCCTCTTTGTTCACCCGCGGTTGGGGCTGTTGAACCGTCCACAGTCGCCGCTGCCGACTGTCCGTGGCCCTCGCGTCGGGGCGATCGAAACTCCCCACGTCGGGACAGTTGAAACTCTCTCCGCGGCACGGAGTTCCCGAGTCGGCCTCTTCTCCCCAGAGACCGCGGGCTTCACGGTGTTAAAGTCCACAGGCCCCGCGGTTGGAGCTCTCCACAGTCGATCCCCGGCAATGGATCGCAGCTCCACGATGTTAAAGTCCGCGCCGTGCCCGCGGCATGAAGCGCCGGGCCGGTCTCCGGGAAAGGCCGCCAACTCCTCGATGTTAGGCCGCAGTGGGGACGGAGATACGACACGGAGAAAAATCACATCTCCGTCGAGGTAAGAGGTAAGTTTCCCCCAATCCCCCCCCTCCCCCACATAAAACAAACCAAGAAACACTAAAACACACTTTAGCACATACTTTAAATAACATGAACTGTAGAAAGGACAGACAGACCGGCTGGTGAGACAGCCATCCGATGATTATCATTACGTTGCAAAGAGTGCAGAGGAGATTCATCGATGTTACCTGTGTTTGAGTGACAAGAGATTGGGCAGGCTGGGACCTTACCTCTGGAGCGTAGGAGGCTGAGGGATGTCCTTACTGAGGTGTAAAACATCACGCGGGCACGGATAAAGTCAACACTCACAGTTCCCCAGAGTAGAGAATTCTAAAACTAGAGGGCACAGGCTTGAAGTGAGATGGGAGAGATTTAAGAAGGACCTCAGGGGCAACTGTCTCGGAGGGGAGTCCAGAGGTGCCAGAGGAAGCTGCAGAAGTCAGATTCAGATCTTAGGGCTAAGAGATATTGGGGAGAAGGCAGAACAGGTTACTGATTGTGGACAATCAGCCATGATCACATTGAATGGTGGTGCTGGCTCGAAGGGCCGAATGGTCTACTCCTGCACTTTTTTCTATGTAAGTGGATACAATTGCAACTTGAAAGACATTTGAACATTTGATGTATGGATGGGAAGGGTTTCGAGTGATATTGGCCAAATGCAGATAATGTGACCAGCCCAGAATGCCAACTTGGTTGTGAAGGAGGGCGGGGTGGGCCTGTGTCCATGCAGTGCGGCTGTGTGACTGACCACCAGATCCTGGCCGTATCCCGGGCTGAGGTTAGTGTCCCACTGCACTCCTGGCACGCTCCAGCCCATGACAGAAGGAGCCCGGTGGGGTATGCGGTGGCAGTCACAGCTCTGGGTGCTGTGGTCTCTGGCTGCCAGGGGGCACATGGGGTGACTGCCTCACCAGCTACAGGACCGTTCCCCAGGGATATGGTTGCTGGGAATGGGGCATCGTTTCAGGCAGGCTTTGTTAGAATTGATCCCGTGACGGAGATGTCAGGGCAGTGTGCTTGTAACGATCTCCTGCAGCAGCATGTGATATATCTCAGATATATACAGCACAGAAACAGGCCCTTCAGCCCATCGGCCTGCACTGACCCTATACCAGGATGTGACCGCGTTGGGCTGTGAAGAGGCGATTCACCAGGTGTTCACGAAGGAAGATACAAACAATCTCCCAGATGTTCTAGTGGCCAGTGATGGAGGAACTGAAGGAAATCCACATTTGGCGGGAAATGGTGTTGGGTAGACTGATGGGACTGAAGGCTGATAAATCCCCAGGGCCTGATGGTCTGCATCCCAGAGCTCTTAAGGAGGCGGCTCTAGAAATTGTGGACGCATTGGTGATCATTTTCCAATGTTCTATAGATTCAGGATCGGTTCCTGTGGATTGGAGGGCAGCTAATGTTATCCCATTTTTTAAGAAAGGAGGGAGAGAGAAAACGGGAAATTATAGACCAGTTAGTCTGACATCAGTGGTGGGGAAGATGCTGGAGTCAATTATAAAAGACGAAATTGCGGAGCATTTGGATAGCAGTAACAGGATCGTTCCGAGTCAGCATGGATTTACGAAGGGGAAATCATGCTTGACTAATCTTCTGGAATTTTTTGAGGATGTTATGGAAGATAATACGATATGATTTTATACATTAGACATTGTTTAAGGTTTGTAACTACTTAGGCATTAGGCGCCTCTCTGTAACTAATTAAGGCGCTCTAGACATTCCTTACCCTTGACACGTGTCTGTAACTGCTGCTCAGGAGGAGGAGAAACATTGATGGATGAACCAGGATAGAAGACAAGGGTGAAATGTGACATGTGAAGAAATGCAGACATCCATCAATGAGTGGGGTGATTACTTGAAAGTTTAATGGTGGCAGAGTGGAAGGCAACATGTGAAGAAATACAGACATTCATCAATGAGTGGGGTTTAATGGTGGCAGGGTAAACAGGGCAAAGAGATGAATGACTGTAAAGAGGAGTATGAGGGCGAGATAAGGAAAAGAAGATAAGGCTGGAAGAATCCTATAAAAATAGGCTGCCCGGTGTACTAAGTGGGCAGTCAGATGGTTGACATCCTGATTGTTCCAGCCGTTGCTTGCAAATAAAGGCTTTTAACTTCTTGAAGAATTCTCCGTGTCATCTGCTTCAGTTTGGACACCGGTAACCACGACAAAATTGGCGTAGTCGGCAGGATCGGAAAGAGGCCCGTTCGATAACGGACGACAAGCTAAAGGCGCTTCCAAGCCCGTCAGGAGCTCCCCGGTTCAACAGGTAAAGGGTGGCCACCCGCTAAAAGGTAGGCGGTTTTCCGCTTTATTTGGACTAATAGCCTGTTGAAAACGGGGGACCACTGGTGGCACAGGAGCGCCCAGGCGGTCCAAGGGCCTCTCCGATCCAAAGAATCTGTCTAAACTATTCTAAAAAGAGACCCGGAGGATTGCTCAAGAAGGCTGCGCAGTGGGGTAAGTAGAAAATAGATAAGTTAAGAAAGTAGATTTAGTTAAGTAAGAGTTTGTGACGTCACTAAGATCTCGTGGATACCGCCCTAAGAGGATAGGGGACTGAATAGACGAGGCGTCCTGTGGATACCGCTCTAGTTAACTAGGGATCACTCTGGTTAGCTAGGGGTCTGTACGGGCAGGATAAAAAGTCCTGTGGATACCGCCCTAGTTAACTGGGGATCACTCTGGTCGGCTAGGGGTCTGTACGGGCAGGATCAAAAAATTGGAATAATTGGATAACATAAAAAATAAAAATTGCAAAATATTAAAGGAAAATAGTAGAACTGTAGAAAATAGAAATAGCGTAATAGGTAGCCTAGTGACTATAGAGACAGAACGGAGTGAGAACAAGGACTGCATTTAAACTGACTGACCAAGTGCACTAAAATAAGACAAGTACAATGAATAAAATAACTGCCGTTGAAATACTAAGTAAGAAATTCCCCGTATCCAAAGAAGATATTAGAAAACATTCTGAAAAATGGGAAAAAAGGACAAAAAAATTAGTTACGAAATGGCCCAAGGAAGTCACGTTTGATATAAGTATGTGTGACGAAATGGAAGTGCTGATTAAAAACTATAAGCCTAAGGATAAATCAAAAACCCGAGTAACGAAAAAGGAAAAAGAACTAGACGTACTTAAATTGTTTAGAATAGAAGGAGAAAGGCTGAGGAAAGCATACCAGGAAAAGAATACCACCCCATACAAGGGTGAAAAAACCCCCAAAACAGCATGAAAGGCAGGAGCTTCAGGAGAAAAAATCAACTCTGTATCCCAGCCTAAGGGACCCTGAGTATCCCCCTCCCTATTTCAGCCAGGACGGAATAAAACAGTGCCCTTTGGTGAAAGGGATAGTGGAGATAAGTGTAAATTGGATAGGTATATGGATAAGAGGGGATTAGAGGGTTATGGTCTGAGTGCAGGTAGATGAGACTAGGTCAGGGAGAGTGGTCGGCGTGGACTGGTAGGGCCGAACGGGCCTGTTTCCGTGCTGTAGTTGTTATATGGTTATATGGTTATATAAGTCGAAGTTTGGAGGAATGGGCAAGACAAAGGAATATAGACAAAGAAGGGGACAGCGAGAAAAGGAAAGGATATTAGCATGATGGAAGGAGAACACTGACAAACTGCACATTATTTATAAAATCCTAAGTTGGGGGGCTAATGGTTGAGAGTGGATTTATGATTTGAGTTAACAACATGTGCATTTTTGTGGTTTTCATTTTCTCGTGTAGGTCTCAAAGGGGGGAAATATGGAAGATAATACGATATGATTTTATACATTAGACATTGTTGTTTAAGGTTTGTAACTACTTAGGCATTATGCGCCTCTCTGTAACTAATTAAGGCGCTCTAGACATTCCTTACCCTTGACACGTGTCTGTAACTGCTGCTCAGGAGGAGGAGAAACATTGATGGATGAACCAGGATAGAAGACAAGGGTGGCAGAATGGGAAGAGATACAGACATTCATCAATGAGTGGTGGGGTGATTACTTGAAAGTTTAATGGTGGCAGGGTGAAAGGTGACATGTGAAGAAATACAGACATTCATCAATGAGTGGGGTTTAATGGTGGCAGGGTAAACAGGGTGACTGCAAAGAGATGAATGACTGTAAAGAGGAGTATGAGGGCGAGATAAGGAAAAGAAGATAAGGCTGGAAGAATCCTATAAAAATAGGCTGCCCGGTGTACTAAGTGGGCAGTCAGATGGTTGACATCCTGATTGTTCCAGCCGTTGTTTGCAAATAAAGGCTTTTAACTTCTTGAAGAATTCTCCGTGTCATCTGCTTCATTTTGAACACCGGTAACCATGACAATGTAACTAGGAAAATGGACAGGCGAGAGCCGGTGGATGTGGTGTACCTTGACTTTCAGAAAGCCTTTGACAAGGTTCCACATAGGAGATTAGTGGGCAAAATTAGAGCACATGGTTTTGGGGGTAGGCTGCTGACATGGATAGAAAATTGGTTGGCAGACAGAAAGCAAAGAGTGGGGATAAATGGGTCCCTTTCAGAATGGCAGGCAGTAACTAGTGAGGTACCGCAAGGCTCCGTGCTGTTTACAATATACATTAATGACTTGGATAAAGGGATTAAAAGTAACATTAACAAATTTGCAGACGATACAAAGCTGGGTGGTAGTGTGAACTGTGAGGAAGATGCTATGAGGTTGCAGGGTGACTTGGACAGGTTGTGAGTGGGCGGATGCATGGCAGATGCAGTTTAATGTGGATAAGTGTGAGGTTATGCACTTTGGTGGTAAGAATAGGAAGGCAGATTATTATTTAAATGGTGTCAAGTTAGAAAAAGGGGACATACAACGAGATCTGTTATTCACAAAATGCTGGAGTAACTCAGCAGGTCAGGCAGCATCTCGGGAGAGAAGGAATGGGTGACGTTTCAGGTCGAGACCCTTCAATCTGAAGAAGGGTCTCGACCCGAAACGTCACCCATTCCTTCTCTCCCGAGATGCTGCCTGACCTGCTAAGTTACTCCAGCATTTTGTGAATAAATACCTTCGATTAGTACCAGCATCTGCAGTTATTTTCTTATACAACGAGATCTGGGTGTCCTAGTGCATCAGTCACTGAAAGGAAGCATGCAGGTACAGCAGGCAGTGAAGAAAGCCAATGGAATGTTGGCCTTCATAACAAGAGGAGTTGAGTATAGGAGCAAAGAGGTCCTTCTGCCTCTAGAGCCCTAGTGAGACCACACCTGGAGTACTGTGTGCAGTTTTGGTCTCCAAATTTGAGGAAGGATATTCTTGCTATTGAGGGCGTGCAGCGTAGGTTTACTAGGTTAATTCCTAGAATGGCTGGACTGTCGTATCTTCTTCTTTTTCTTGCGTTTGAGGCAGCAGACGTTATGAAGCTGCTTCTGCTGTCTCTGTTTGTTGTTGTTCGCCTGACTGAGATCAGTTGACAGGGCTCACCACGGGGAGGGAGGTCGACAACGTGAGCCCCTGTCGTATGTTGAAAGACTGGAGCGACTAGGCTTGTATACACTGGAATTTAGAAGGATGAGAGGGGATCTTATCATATCATATCATATCATATATATACAGCCGGAAACAGGCCTTTTCGGCCCTCCAAGTCCGTGCCGCCCAGTGATCCCCGCACATTAACACTATCCTACACCCACTAGGGACAATTTTTACATTTACCCAGCCAATTAACCTACATACCTGTACGTCTTTGGAGTGTGGGAGGAAACCGAAGATCTCGGAGAAAACCCACGCAGGTCACGGGGAGAACGTACAAACTCCTTACAGTGCAGCACCCGTAGTCAGGATCGAACCTGAATCTCCGGCGCTGCAGTCGCTGTAAAGCAGCAACTCTACCGCTGCGCTACTGTGCCGAAACGAAACGCTATCGAAACGTATAAGATTATTAAGGGGTTGGACACGTTAGAGGCAGGAAACATGCTCCCAATGTTGGGGGAGTCCAGAACCAGGGGCCACAGTTTAAGAATAAGGGGTAGGCCATTTAGAACGGAGATGAGGAAAAACATTTTCAGTCAGAGAGTTGTAAATCTGTGGAATTCTCTGCCTCAGAAAGCAGTGGAGGCCAATTCTCTGAGTGCATTCAAGAGAGAGCTGGATGGAGCTCTTAAGGATAGCGGAGTCAGGGGGTATGGGGAGAATGCAGGAATGGGGTACTGATTGGGAATGATCAGCCATGATCACATTGAATGGTGGTGGTGGCTCGAAGGGCCGAATGGCCTCCTCCTGCACCTATTGTCTATTGTGTTGCCGGGATTGGAGGATGTCAGTTGTGGGGAGAGATTGGACAGTCCAGGCTTGTGTTCCTGGAGCAAAGGTCCCGTGGAGTTCACCTGTTAAAGGACACAGGAATCTGAGACGGAGGGTTACCTGCGCACTTTACACCTCTTATTCCCTGGTGGGGGTATAAAAACATTTACGGTAAGAGGAAGGAGCTTTTATAGGGGATGTGAGGAAGGTTTTGTTCCACAAAGGGTAATATCAGCGTGCTGCCGGTGGAGCCTGAAACCATTAGTTACATAGCTTTGGGTTAGAGGTACAATGAAAATCTTGCAGCAGCGTCACCAGCGTATGGACTCAGATCACACACACAAAATAAACTACACATTATTATACTACACTTCCAAAAGAACGAGCACTGCAAAAAAAAGAGACACGAGAGCAAAAACATAATTAGAAGGAAAAAAATCACTGGTGGTGCAAGAGGTAGCAAAGCATAGAAATTGTCCTGATGTGGGCAAATAGGATCAGTGCAGATGGGCAGAAGGGTCAGCCTGGGCGTGCCGGCTAAACGTACAATTTCTGTGCTATACTTCGTATGTTTTGACGAAGCAGGGAAATACTTTTACTGTATCTCCGTACACGTGACAGTAATAGACCAACAGCAGTTGGCAAGGTTCCGCATGGTAGGCTGCTCTGGAAGGTTAGATCGCCAGAGATCCAAGGGCAGCAGGCTGACCAGAGAGAAATTAGGTTTTATGGAAGGAAGCAGAGGGTGATGGTGGAGGGTTTTGGGGACTGGAAGCCTGCGACTAGTGTGTGTCTCAGGGTTCGGTGCTGGGCCCGTAACTCTTTGCCGTTGTATCAAATGGATGAGAACATACACGGCATTGTTGGCAAGTTTGCAGATGGCACTAAAGTGGGCAGTGAAGATGGTTGCCAAAAATTGCAGCAGGATCTGGATCGATTGGTCAGATGGGCTGAGGAATGGGTGATGGAATTTAACAGAGAGAAATGTGAGGTGTTGCATTTTGGGACGTCTACAGTGAATGGTAGGCCTCTGTGGGTGTTGTAGATCAGAGGGATCAAGGAGTACAGGTGCATGGTTCCTTGAAAGTCGAGTCACAGGGAGATTTGGTGGTTCAGAAGGCTTTTGGCACATTGGCCTTCACCAATCAGAATATTGAGTGTAGACAATAGGTGCAGGAAGAGGCCATATGGCCCTTCGAGCCAGCACCGCCATTCAAAGTGATCATGGCTGATCATCCACAATCAGTACCCCGTTCCTGCCTTCTCCCCATACCCCCTGACTCTACGTCATTAAGAGCTCTATCTAGCTCTCTCTTGAAAGCATCCAGAGAATTGGCCTCCACTGCCTTTTGAGGCAGAGAATTCCACAGATTTACAACTCTCTGACTGAAAAAGTTTTTCCTCATCTCCATTCTAAATGGCCTACTCCTTATTCTTAAACAGTGGTCCCTGGTTCTGGACTCCCTCAATATTGGGCACGTGTTTCCTGCCTCCAGCGTGTCCAATCCCTTAATAATCGTATATGTTTCAATTAGTGTACAGGTTGGGAGATCACGTTGCAGTTGTACATCTTTGCCTGTTGAGTTGGGCCGAAGGGCCTGTTTCTCTGCTTCGGAATGAGAGAGGCGGCAGGAACCTGATTCATCTGCAATTTTGGTGTTTCGTTAAGATTTCTTCACCTTGTTTCGTTTGTGGTCAATGAGTTCCGTGCCGCTGTCAGAATGAACTTTGTGGCAAAAGCGAATCGATGACCTAAAGTCACCATCAACTGACAGCAACAGCCACGCTGGGGATGGGGCGGGGCGGAAACACGCCCAGTGTGAATAGATCTATCTGCTGGTCAGCCATGTGTTTTAGTGTCACAAACCAATTATTTACAGTCGGTATTAATGACAGATTTCAGGCAAGGACTTGGAGCGCAACTCATCCGAGATGCCCCATCTACAATCTTCCACCTGCTGTGTTTGGCCAACATCCCCCGAACCTTTCTCATCCATGTGCCTGTCCAAATATCTTTCAAACGTTGTTATAGACCCTGCCTCAACCACCTCCTCTGGCAGCTCGTTCCACACACCCACCTCCCT
This sequence comes from Rhinoraja longicauda, assembly GCF_053455715.1. NCBI lineage: Eukaryota > Metazoa > Chordata > Chondrichthyes > Rajiformes > Arhynchobatidae > Rhinoraja > Rhinoraja longicauda. The sequence goes on along the minus strand of NC_135954.1, from coordinate 115,547,922 downwards.
CTGTGTGGATAAAGGTTAATGCATTTAGTCTCACCTTAAACCCGTGCCCACTGGTCATTGATTCCCCCACTCTGGGTAAAAGATAGGGCGAATGCCAATCTATTCCCCTCATGATTTTACGCACGTTGGTGAGATCACCCTCGGCCTCCCACACGCCGAGGAATAAAGTCCTAGCCTGTTACAGGATTCTGTCTGTCCTCCTCAGAGTCCCGTTGCCAGCATTCTCCTCCTCGGCTCGCAGACTTTGCCAGCATTCTCCTCCTCGGGAAAGATCAACGCAACGCATTCAAACAAAGCGGGACATCCTACAAACGCTCAACAGACCAGGCTGCATCTGCGGGAAGAGAAACAGTCCACCTTTCCACTCGGAGCCTCTGCTTCACACTGGAGAGGAGGTGAAGGACGGTGAGGGGGGAGGCTAGGAGACCCCGGATAGGGTCGCAGAGTTGTCATAAGCGATAGGAGCAGAATTAGGCCGTTCGGCCCATCAAGTCTACTCCGCCATTCAATCATGGTTGATCTATCTCTCCCTCCCTCCCAACCCCATTCTCCTGCCTTTTCCCCATAACCCCTGACACCCGCACCAATCAAATCACGGGGATAAGCTGTGGTGAAAGTTAACTGGTCAACAAGGGAGCTCAAGTAGTTAGCCAAATGCACAAAGCACGTGGTGCAAGTGTGCACAAACATATACAACAGTAACACAATACATAACTACAATGCGAGGTAACCAGACCATCAGGGTGCGAGCTCAAACTGCGTGCTGCAACCTAAACAAAGTCTACAGTGGAGCATTGCAGAGGCTAATGCGCTGCTTAAGAATGTTTAGCTCAGAGATACAGCGCGGAAACAGGCCCACCACGACCAGCGATCCCCGCACATTTACACACACTAGGGACAATTTACACTTATAACAAGACAACAAACCTCCACGTCTTTGGAGTGTGGGAGGAAACCCACCCGGGTCTCCGGCGCTGTGAGGCAGCAACTCTACCGCTGACCCACCGTCCTGGAACTTGGAGGTCAGAGTTTTCAGGGTTGTGAACCCTCCCGATGATAGCAAGGAGACGGGAGTGTGGCCAGGGCGGCGTGGGGCTTTGATGAGGGAGCGCCTCTTGCAGATCCCTGTGATGACGGCAGCGTCGGCAAGGAGCCGCAACAAGACGTGGGAGCTGGGATATGTGGAGCAGGCAGGCAGGCCCAGCAGACCAGGGCAGAGGAAAGCTGAACGAATATCACACAGGGCTCTGGCCCAGACCGAGAAACCACGCGACCTGCACAGAACACCACAGCACAGGAGCTGGCCCTTCAGCCCACAATGCCCGTGCCCAAACATGACGCCAAGTTCAACTGATCTCCTCTGCCTGCACGTCATCCATATCCCTCCATGCCCTGCATATCCATGTGCCGATCCAAAAGCCTCTTAAACGCCACTTTTGCAACCATCTCAGCCCCCCGCCACTCATTGTGTAAAAATACTTTACCTGCGCATCTCCCTCAGACTTTCCCCCACCCTCCGCTTAAAGCCCTGCCCTCCAGCTTTTGCACATTTCCACCCCGGAAAAGATTCTGACTGTCTACCCTTATTTATTCATAGAAACATAGAAAATAGGTGCAGGAGGAGGCCATTTCGTCCTTCGAGCCAGCACCGCCATTCATTGTGATCATGGCTGATCATCCGCAATCAGTAACCCGTGCCTGCCTTCTCCCCATATCCCTTGATTCCACTAGCCCCTGGAGCTCTATCTAACTCCCTCTTAAATCCATCCAGTGAATTGGCCTCCACTGCCCTCTGTGGCAGAGAATTCCACAAATTCACTACTCTCTGGGTGAAAAAGTTTCTTCTCACCTCAGTTTTAAATGGCCTCCCCTTTATTCTTAGACTGTGGCCCCTGGTTCTGGACTCCCCCAACATTGGGACCATTTTTCTCTCATCATTTTGTATACTTCTATCAGGTCTCGTCTCAGCCTTTGGCTTGCATCAAAAACAATCAAAGCCTGTCCAAGCTTTCTTCATAGCTAATAGCCTCTTATGGAAGCATAGAAACATAGAAAATAGCTGTAGGAGGAGGCCATTCGGCCCCTCGAGCCAGCACTGCCATTCATTGTGATCATGGCTGATCATCTACAATCAGTAACCCGTGCCTGCCTTCTCCCCATATCCCTTGATTCCACTAGTCCCTAATCCATTATCCAGCATCATTCTGGTAATCTGCTACAGCCTCCACGCCCTGTAAAGTGTGGTGACCAGAACTGCACGCACTATATTAATATTGTAGAATTTTATAAATTGCTGAAGTTGTGGAATTCAATATAGGTTTAAAATGCATCGCCGGGGACCCGGGTTCGATCCCGACTGTACGGAGTTTGTACGTTCTCCCCGTGACCTGCGTGGGATTTCTCCGAGATCTTCGGTTTCCTCCCACACTCCAAAGACGTGCAGGTTTGTTGGTTAATTGGCTTGGTAAATGTAAAATTTTTCCCTAGTGTGTGTAGGATAGTGTTAATGTGCGGGGATCGCTGGTCGGCACAGACCCGGTGGGCCGAAGGGCCTGTTTCCGCGCTATAACAATTACAGCACGGAAACAGGCCCGTTCGGCCCTACCAGTCCACGCCGCCCACTTTCTCTGACCTAGTCTCATCTACCTGCTCTCAGACCATAACCCTCCAATCCCCTCCCTTCCATATACCTATCCAATTTACTCTTAAATAATAAAATCGAGCCTGCCTCCACCACTTCCACCGGAAGCTCATTCCATACAGCCACCACCCTCTGAGTAAAGAAGTTACCCCTCATGTTACCCCTAAACTTTTGTTCCTTAATTCTGAAGTTATGTCCCCTTGTTGGAATCTTCCCCACTCTCAAAGGGAAAAGCCTACCAACGTCAACTCTGTCCGTCCCTCTTAAAATTTTAAAAACCTCTATCAAGTCCCCCCTCAACCTTCTACGCTCCAAAGAATAAAGACCCAACCTGTTCAACCTCTCTCTATAGCTTAAGGGAACATTCTAGTAAATCTCCTCTGTACCCTCTCCATTTTGTTGACATCCTTCCTATAATTTGGCGACCAGAACTGCACACCATACTCCAGATTCGGCCTCACCAATGCCCTGTACAACTTTAACATCACATCCCAACTTCTATACTCGATGCTCTGATTTATAAAGGCAAGCATACCAAACGCCTTCTTCACCACCCTATCCACATGCGATTCCACCTTCAGGGAACAATGCACAGTTATTCCCAGATCCCTCTGTTCCACTGCATTCCTCAATTCCCTACCATTCACCCTGTACGTCCTATTTTGATTTGTCCTACCAAAATGCAGCACCTCACACTTATCAGCATTAAACTCCATCTGCCATCTTTCAGCCCACCCTTCCAAAAGGCCCAAGTCTCTCTGTAGACTTTGAAAATCTACTTCATTATTAACTACACCACCTATCTTAGTATCATCTGCATACTTACTAATCCAATTTGCCACACCATCATCCAGATCATTAATGTAAATGACAAACAACAGTGGACCCAACACAGATCCTTGGGGTACTCCACTAGACACTGGCCTCCAACCTGACATACAGTTGTCAACCATTGCCCTCTGGTATCTCCCATTCAGCCATTGTTGAATCCATCTTGCAACCTCACTATTAATACCCAACGATTTAACCTTCTTAATCAACCTTCCATGTGGAACCTTGTCAAATGCCTTACTGAAGTCCATATAGACAACATCCACAGCCTTGCCCTTGCGCTGTATCCAAACTAAATAGATTTAACATGTCGGAGAATGCTGTAATTAACTGTTATAGACACATTGCAGTAAATATCCAGCTGTTTGCATCATGGTCATTTGGCTCGAACGGCCTCCTCCTGCACCTATTTTTCTCTGTTTCTTTGCCACTTCCAGCGCACAGCAATGCAAGAGGCTGCACAGAGTGGTGGGTCACCTCAGTCTGATACGGGCACAACCCTCCCCACCATCAAAAGCATCTACATGAGGCGCTGCCTCAGGAGGGTGGCATCTATCATCTACCAGAGACTCCCACGTGCCCCTCTGCTCCCTGGTCCTGTTGGGCAGGAGGATGTCCCGCCCACCAGGTTCAGGAACAGTTCCTTTCCACTTTGTTACAGCACCAGTTTCCTGCACATTCTGCCATTTCCCCACCGGTTTGTTCCTCTGCGATCTCACTGTTAGTGACCAGCACGTGAGCTCTTCTCCTCACCCAACTCATGCCTTCCATCCTCGCCAGAATAACAACAGTTTCTGCACACAATACTCAATGCGGCTTTCTGAAGCTTTGGTTAAGTTGTACTTAACCCGTGCACGTCTGATTACTCCGTCACACGAATGGTTTGGAAGTTTTGGAGAGGCTATTTTGGAGAGTATTAACTATTAGAGATTGAACAATTTACATTGTTTTCTCTGGGGCATTGGAGGCTGAGGGGAGACGATATAAATTTGGTGGAAGCAGATACGACAGTGGTGTTTAAGAGGCTTTTAGAGAGGCACATGGATTTGCAGGGAATTGAGGGATATGCATCTTGTGTCGGCAGAGGAGGTCGGTTCAGCATAGACATTGTGGGACGAAGGGCCTCTCCGTTATATTCTAGTACTGACACCTTGATCCACTCATTCTGATCCGGGAGTCTCAGTCTGACGAGTTCATGCTGATCACCAACGCAGCAATTCCATCACTTCCCTGCCCTGCTTCCTTTCCCTCTAGCCCTGTACCCTCTGTACCCTCTGCACACCCTCTCTGTGCCCTCAGTTACTGCCCTTTTATGTGCTGGGCCCGGCACATACACCGATCAGCCAAAACATTATGGCCACTGACAGGTGAAGTGAATAACATTGATTATCGTGTTACAATGGCACCTGTCAAGGGGTGGGATATATTAGGCAGCAAGTGAACAGTCAGTTCTTGAAGTTGATGTGTTGGATGCAGGAGAAATGGGCAGGAGTAAAGACCCGAGTGACTTTGACAAGGGCCAAATTGTTATGGCCAGACGACTGGGTCAGAGCATCTCTGAAACAGCAAGGCTTGTGGGGTGCTACCGGTCAGCAGTGGTGAGTACCTTCGGACAGTGGTCGAGGAGGGACAAACCACAAACCGGCGACAGACAGGGTGTTGGGCGCCATAAGCACATCGACGCGCGACGGCAACGAAGGCTATCCTGTCTGGTCCGAACCGACAGAAGGGCGACTGTGGCACAAGTCACAGAAAATGTTAATGGTGGTCACGGGAGGAATGTGTCACAATACACAGTGCATCGCATAGGAACACAAGAAGCTGCAGAGTGATGCACTCACCAGAGAGTGATGCACAGCCCTCCCCACCATCAAAAGCTTCAGCATGGGGTGCCTCCTGAAGAAGAAGGCATCTAACTTCAAGGACCTCCCCCATCAGGACCTGCTACCATCGGGCAGGAGGTTCAAGAACAGTTGCTTTCCTGCAGCTATCAGGTTCATGAACCAACCTGCACAATCCTAATCCTACATGCATATGTGTGCATTGTCAATGTAAATGCCAACGAGTGGAGGTTCCGGCACCAACTCCTGCCGATCACCGCTGCTCACAGTGAAGACGGCCAACTCCTGACCAACGCGCCCAAATGGGCTGAAGAAATGAAAGATGGAGTTTCATTCTGATGAATTAGACCTGTTGCATTTAGTAAGAGAAACCAAGGAAGGGCTTACAAGATAAATGGTCGGGTCATGGCGGGTATTGAAGAACAGATAGACTTGGGGTGCCAAGTAGATGTGCCATATGATGACACAAGTAAACAGGCATTGGCTCACTGGCCTTCATCTGTAAGGTTGAGTTTAGTTTAGTTAGCTTAGTTTGGAGATACAGCGCGGAAACAGGCCCTTTCGGCCCACCGGGTCCCCGCACATTAACACCATCGTACACCCACTAGTACACCCACTAGGGACAATTTGTACATTTGCCAAGCCAATTAAGCATCAACCTGTACGTCTTTGGAGAAAGCCCACGCAGGTCACGGGGAGAACGTACAAACTCCGTACAGACAGTACCCGTAGTCGGGATGGAACCCGGGTCTCCGGCGCTGCATTCGCTGTAAGGCAGCAACTCTACCGCTGCGCCCATAAGGCTATTAACATAAAACACCACCGGGGCAGTCCTTTTGGTCCACACTGTCCGTGCATAACGCCCAAACCAACTCTTATCTCCCAGCACATAATCCACATATTTCACTGCATATCCATGTGCCTATCCAAACGTCCCATAAATGCATTTGTATTGTATCTGCCTCCACTGTTCCCCCTGGCACCATGTCCCAGGACCTTACCTCCGCACTTGCCCCACACATCTTTAAACCTTGCCCCTCTCACCTTAAAGCTATGCCCTATTTTCATCAATGGAAAAGGGTTCTAACTGTCTACCCTATCGATGCCTCTCATAATTGTGTCAGTATTCCCCTCAACCTCCGGTGTTCCGGAGAAAACAATAAAAATCTGTTCAAACCCTCCGTGCAAATAATACTCCCTCATCCAGGCATCATGTTGGTCATTCTCCCCTGGACGCGTTCTAAAGCCTCCTCATCCTTCCTGTAATGGGACGACTAAAAATTCACACTCCACTTCAAATGCAGCCGAGCCGAGGTCCGACAAAGCTGCATCAACTCTCATAATACCTGAACCGATGAAGACAAGCGAACCATGTGCCTTGTTACTGTGTCGGGAGGAACAGCAGATGCTGATTTAAATCGAAGGTGGACACAAAATGCTGGAGTAACTCAGCGGGACAGGCAGCATCTCTGGAGATACTTCAACATTTTGTGTCTGCCTTGTTCACTGCTCTATCCACTTGTCTTGTCACCTTCACTGAGATAGAGGTGGTGGATTTCTGGAACAAGTTGCCAGAGGAAGTGGTGGAGACAGATAAAACAGCAACATTTAAAAGGCACGGGCATATAGAAGGGTCGGAACTGTTTAGAGAGGAAGAGGCCAAACATGGATACATGGAAACAGAGAAAAGAGGTGCAAGAGGAGGCCATTTGGCCCTTTGAGCCAGCACCGCCATTCATTGTGATCATGGCTGATCATCTACAATCAGTAACCCGTGCCTGCCTTCTCCCCATATCCTTTGATTCCACTAGCCCCTAGAGCTCTATCTAACTCTCACTTAAATTCATCCAGTGAATTCTGTGGCAGATAATTCCACAAATTCACAACTCTCTGGGTGAAAACGTTTATTCTCACCTCAGTTTTAAATGGCCTCCCCTTTATTCTAAGACTGTGGCCCCTGGTTCTGGACTCCCCCGACATTGGGAACATTTTCCCTGCATCTGGCTTGTATAATATTCCCTACATCTAGCTTTTATAATTTTATACGTCTCTATAAGATCCCCTCTCGAAGGGCCAAATGGCCTCCTCCTGCACCTCTTTTCTCTGTTTCCATGTATCCATGTTTGGCCTCTTCCTCTCTAAACCGTTTAGAAACAGAAACCACCATCTCTATCTCCGTGAAGGTGGCAAGACAAGTGGATAGAGCAGTGAACAAGGCAGACACAAAATGTTGGAGTATCTCCAGAGATGCTGCCTGTCCCGCTGAGTTACTCCAGCATTTTGTGTCCACCTTCGATTTAAATCAGCATCTACTGTTCCTCCCGACACAGTAACAAGGCACATGGTTCGCTTGTCTTCATCGGTTCAGGTATTATGAGAGTTGATGCAGCTTTGTCGGACCTCGGCTCGGCTGCATTTGAAGTGGAGTGTGAATTTTTAGTCGTCCCATTACAGGAAGGATGAGGAGGCTTTAGAACGCGTCCAGGGGAGAATGACCAACATGATGCCTGGATGAGGGAGTATTATCTGAACAGATTTTTATTGTTTTCTCCGGAACACCGGAGGTTGAGGGGAAATTATAGACCGGTTAGTCTGACATCAGTGGTGGGGAAGATGCTGGAGTCAATTATAAAAGACGAAATTGCGGAGCATTTGGATAGTAGTAACATGATTGTTCCGAGCCAGCATGGATTTACGAAGGGGAAATCATGCTTGACTAATCTTCTGGAATTCATTGAGGATGTAACTAGGAAAATTGACAGGGGAGAGCCGGTGGATGTGGTGTACCTTGACTTTCAGAAAGCCTTTGACAAGGTTCCACATAGGAGATTAGTGGGCAAAATCAGAGCACATGGTATTGGAGGTAGGGTACTGACATGGATAGAAAATTGGTTGACAGACAGAAAGCAAAGAGTGGGGATAAATGGGTCCCTTTCAGAATGGAAGGCAGTGACTAGTGGGGTACCGCAAGGCTATTTACAATATACATTAATGACTTGGATGAAGGGATTAAAAGTACCATTAGCAAATTTGCAGATGATACAAAGCTGGGTGGCAGTGTGAACTGTGAGGAAGATGCTATGAGGTTGCAGGGTGACTTGGACAGGTTGTGGGAGTGGGCGGATGCATGGCAGATGCAGTTTAATGTGGATAAGTGTGAGGTTATCCACTTTGGTGGTAAGAATAGGAAGGCAGAGTATTATCTGAATGGTGTCAAGTTAGGAACGGGGGACGTACAACGAGATCTGGGTGTCCTAGTGCATCAGTCACTGAAAGGAAGCATGCAGGTACAGCAGGCAGTGAAGAAAGCCAATGGAATGTTGAGTATAGGAGCAAAAAGGTCCTTCTGCATTTGTACAGGGCCCTAGTGAGACCGCACCTGGAGTACTGTGTGCAGTTTTGGTCTCCAAATTTGAGGAAGGATATTCTTGCTATTGAGGGCGTGCAGCGTAGGTTTACTAGGTTAATTCCCGGAATGGCGGGACTATCATATGTTGAAAGATTGGAGCGACTAGGCTTGTATACACTGGAATTTAGAAGGATGAGAGGAGATCTTATCGAAACGGATAAGATTACGTTGGACACGTTAGCGGCAGGAAACATGTGCCCAATGTTGGGGGAGTCCAGAACCAGGGGCCACAGTTTAAGAATAAGGGGTAGGTCATTTAGAACTGAGATGAGGAAAAACTTTTTCAGTCAGAGAGTTGTGAATCTGTGGAATTCTCTGCCTCAGAAGGCAGTGGAGGCCAATTCTCTGAATGCATTCAAGGGAGAGCTAGATAGAGCTCTTAGGGATAGCGGAGTCAGGGGGTATGGGGAGAAGGCAGGAACGGGGTACTGATTGAGAATGATCAGCCATGATCACATTGATTGGCGGTGCTGTCTCGAAGGGCCGAATGGCCTCCTCCTGCACCTATTGTCTATTGTCTATTAAACTCCAGTGAATACAAGCCCAGTCTTTCCAATCTTTCCTCATATGACAGTCCCGCCGTCCCGGGGATTAACCTCGTGAACCTACGCTGCACTGCCTCAATAGCAAGGACGTCCTTCTTCAAATTAGGAGACCAAAACTGCACACAATACTCCAGATGTGGTCTCACTAGGGCCCTGAACAACTGCAGAAGGACCTCTTTGCTCCTATACTGAAATCCTCTCGTTATGAGACTAGTTTAAACAGGGCGCTGACAAGTGATGCTGCTGAGACACACGCCCTTCTGCAGACCCTCAGGCCAGGTTTGCATTCAATCGGGTGCCTTTAATCTACCCTTCCACCCCAGCCTACCATGTGCCCCATGTTAAGGACCTTGCTGGAGACCAGGTGGTCCACGACCACTACACTACCCCGTCCATCTTCTTGGTCAGCCAGTTTGGGATGCAATGTCCCGATGAACGATCCTCTGACCCCAGTAAACCTGGAGTTGTTGCGGCAGAGGGTCGCTCAAGGACGCTGGGAGAGGCCGTCTCTCCATGAGGAAGTGCTGTCCGTCCACATTTCACAAGCCTCCACACAACCGACCGTTTGTCTGTTGAGCCATCGGCTCCTTTCCCAATTGTCAGTTGGTGGGAGCCATGTTCCACTGGAGGCGAAGCAGAAGTTTCCCAACCTGACGCAACCATTGAGCGATGAAGGTAAGCGCACATGACACTGAGGGAGCGCCGCAATTGGGAGGGGCGGTGCTGAGGGAGCGCCGCACTGTGGGAGGGGCGGTATTGAGGGAGCGCCGCACTGTGGGAGAGGCGGTGAGGACGGGCGGGAGCGAGGGAGCGCCGCGCTGTGGGAGGAGCGGTATTGAGGGAGCGCCGCACTAAGGGAGGGGCGGTATTGAGGGAGCGCCGCACTGTGAAAGGGGCGGGGGTGGGGGTGAGGGAACACCGCACTTTGGGAGGGGCGGGGGTGAGGGAGCGCCGCACTGTGGGAGGGGCGGGGGTGAGGGAGCGCCGCACTGTGGGAGGGGCGGGTTGAGGGAGCGCCGCACTGTGGGAGGGGCGGGGTGGGGGTGAGGGAGCGCCGCACTGTGGGAGGGGCGGTATTGAGGGAGCGCCCTGAGCATTAACGGCCCCACACACTATGGGCAGGAAAGTAAGCAGGCAGTGAAGAAAGCCAATGGAATGTTGGCCTTCATAACAAGAGTTGAGTACAGGAGCAAAGAGGTCCTTCTGCAGTTATATAGGGCCCTAGTGAGACCGCACCTGGGGTACTGTGTGCAGTTTTGGTCTCCAAATTTGAGGACGTGCAGCGTAGGTTCACGAGGTTAATTCCCGGAATGGCGGGACTGTCATATGTTGAAAGACTGGAGCGACTAGGCTTGTATACACTGGAATTTAGAAGGATGAGAGGCGTTCTTATTGAAACATATAAGATTATTAAGGGGTTGGACACGTTAGAGGCAGGAAACATGTTCCCAATGTTGGGGGAGTCCAGAACCAGGGGCCACAGTTTAAGAATAAGGGGTCGGCCATTTAGAACGGGGATGAGGAAAATCTTTTTCACCCAGAGAGTTGTGAATCTGTGGAATTCTCTGCCTCAGAAGGCAGTGGAGGCCAATTCTCTGAATGCATTCAAGAGAGAGCTGGATAGAGCTCTTAAGGAGAGCGGAGTCAGGGGGTATGGGGAGAAGGCAGGAACGGGGTACTGATTGAGAATGATCAGCCATGATCACATTGAATGGTGGTGCTGGCTCGAAGGGCCGAATGGCCTCCTCCTGCACCTATTGTCTATTGTCTACTGTCTGTCCACACTTGCCCTTCCTCAGCTCCAGTGTCGACCCCACACACTGTACACCCCCTCCCTGTCCACTCGCCCCTTGCTCAATGTCCCATTGCCCAACGCCAACCTAGCGCCCAATGCGCCGCCAGCTCTCGCCTGCACCTGACCGCTTGGGCTGTCCCATATAAACCCGCATCTCACACGTCCCGCAGCTCCCGTGGACGCCCTACGGAAGGTGAGTGGCCTCTTTACTCCTGGAACAACACTCTCAGCGCTGTTATCCTGGGGAGGGGGTTAACTTTTGTCGCGAGGTTTACCGGAGATTCCCTCCCGCGGAGGGACTGGTGGAGTAGAGAGAGCAGTAGGGTTTATTACTGCCATGTTTACACAGGTACAGTCAAGACCAACACGCATTGGTTTTACTACAGATGGACACAAAATGCTGGAGTAACTTCGAAGAAGGGTCTCGACCCCAAAACGTCACCCATTCCTTCTCTCCAGAGATGCTGCCTGACCCGCTCAGTTACTCCAGCATTTTGTGTCTGTCGTCAGTAAAACAAATGCGTGTTATCCAGTCAAATGGTGTTTGTTGTACATGAGTACAACTGGTAGCGTGAGAGGGAGAACCGGGTGCACACTACAGTGTTACAGCTAGAGAAAGTGCAGATAAAAAGTGCGAGGTCCGCAATGATGTAGGTTGGAAGATCATGATCACACACTGGCTGGTAACAGCGGGCAAAAGGCTGTTCCTGAATCTGGCGATGGGTCTGACATGAGAGCGTGTAACAGGAACGGCCCTTCAGCCCATCGTGTGCTACCCCATTCAACAGCTCAGAGCGGTAGGCACAGAGTCAGAGCCCGACTCGTTCATGCTGACCAAATAGCCCAACTGAACTAGTCCCGTGGTCCGCCCATATCCCTCAAAACCGATCTTTGAATCCTGGGTGTATTATTACCTTCCACCGCCGTCAGTCTCCGCAGTCAACGCCCCTGAGCCCCCTACTCCGGACCGAGAGAGGAGCGTTTCCCGCCACCTCCCCTCTCCTGAGTCTGTGGGTCAGTATCCCGCCCACATTGCGTTCAGTCAAGATCCGGCCGCCTGTTGCTCTGACGTCGTGTGGCCAAACTTCTTGCCCTCTGCCCCCACGCCGCGTATCTCACTCACACTGCTTGGGCTGCACAAGCCCATCCATGGAGTTACTCCCAGCGGCCTCACCCCGGCCAACCCGTCAAAGGCTGGACGCCCATCTGATGTCCGCCGTTCCACAACCCTGTTGTCCTGAAAGTTTGAGTTTGAGTTCAGTTTATTGTCACATGTACCGAGGTACAGTGAAAAGCTTTTGTTGTTTACTCACCAGTTAGTGGAAAGACAACACATGATTACAATCGAGTCATTGACAGTGCACAGATACATGTAAAGGGAATGACGTGAATAATGTTTAGTATAAGACAAAGTCCAGTAAAGTCCGATCAAAGATAGTCCGATGCTCTCGAATGAGTTAGATAATAGTTCAGGATTACTCCCTAGTTGGTGATAGGACGGTTCAATTCCCCGATCACAGCTGGGAAGAAACTGTCCCTGAATTTGGAGGTGTGCGTTTTCACACTTCTGATCCTTTTGCGAGTGGAGTGAAGAGTGGAGAAGAGGGAGTGGCCGGGGTGCGACTGGTCCTTGATTATGCTGCTGGCCTCGCATAATTGGATTCAGTGGAAGTGAGGTTGGTTTGTGTGATGGTCTGGGCTGCTGGCCTTGCTGAGGCAGCGTGAGGTGTAGATGGAGCCGATGGAAGGGAGGTTAGTTTGTGTGATGGACTGGGCTGCGTCCATAATTCTCTGCAATGTCTTGTGGTCTTGGATGGAGCTGTTCCCAAACCAAGCTGTGATGCACCCCGATAAAACGCTTTCTGTGGCGCTTCTACAGAGGTTGGTGAGAATTGTTGGGGACGTGCCGAACATCCTCAACCTTCTAAGGAAGTAGAGGCTTGAAGCAGATGCAGCAGGTTATATCTTAAAGGCAAAAGCAAACTTCATGAGGAAAACCCTGCGGCATCTGTAGAGGCAGGCAGGTGGTTGATGTTCTGGATCGCGATCATTCATCAACATCTCCCCACAGATGCTGCCCGACTCCTTCAGTTCCCCCTGAAGTTTGGTTAATGCTCCAGATTCTTGCATCTGCAGCCCCGCGTGTCTCTGTCCTCAAATGTTATTGTGTATCCAGTCACGTGACACGGAAACAGGCCTTTCGGCCCATCGGATCGGTGCCAACCATAAAGCACCCGATCACTGACACGAGCTCTGTGATAATCCCATTTCATTTTCCGCACATTCCCATTAACTCTTACCCGATTCTAACGTTGCCCAACACACGGGGGGGACAAACATACATCTTGCGATGTGGCAGGAAAGCGGAGTACCCGGAGAGAACGTGCAAACTCCACATAGACAGCAGCCGAGCTCAGGGTCGAACCCGGGTCTCTGGGGCAGTAGCTCTACCCGCTGCGCCACTGGACTGCCTCAATTCAAAGGAGAATCATGGAAAGCTGCGGGGAAAAGGCGGGGGCGCTGGCTTTACCCGTGAACTCGCACAGAGTAGATGGGTGGAATTACACCTTCCCGCGTTCCCCTTCAATGGCTGGGCGCTCGGTCACACCTGTCCTCGACGTGAATCAACCCGGTGTGTTTGGGCCCCGCAGGATGAAGCCGCGCCACCTGTTGTTGCTCGCTTCTCTCTGTGGGATACTGCACCTAACAAAGCCACAGGGTAAGTCCTGCTGGGTCCGAGAGAGAAAGGGACGGGGTTTGGGTTGAGGGGGGGGGGGGGGGGGGGGGGCTGGTCTGTGTGTCTCTCTGTCTCTCTCTGTCTGTGCCTCTCTCTGTCTGTGTCTCTCTCTGTCTGTGTCTCTCTCTCTGTGTCTGTGTCTCTCTCTGTCTGTGTCTTTCTCTGTCTGTGTTCCTCTCTCTGTCTGTGTCTCTCTCTCTCTCTCTCTCTGTCTGTGTTCCTCTCTCTGTCTGTGTTCCTCTCTCTGCCTGTGTCTCTCTCTGCGTCTCTCTCTGTGTCTCTCTCTGTCTGTGTGTGTCCCTCTGTGTCTGTGTCCCTCTGTGTCTCTGCCTGTTGTCTGTCCGTCTGCTTGTCAGTGTCTGTGTCTGTGTGTCTCGCTGCCTGCGCCAGTGTATCAGTCTGTCTCCGAGTGGAATTGTGAATGGTTCATGTGGGGGGGGGGGGGGGGGGGGGGGGGGGGGGGGGGGGGGGGGGGGGGGGGAGGGGGGATCCTGATTCTGGGCCGCGGATGTCACCAAAATGTGCGGCATGAACTGACGGTAGATCGGAGAACTTCACAAGATGGGTTTGTGAGGGAGAGGACAACGATTTTATAGAATGTCTACATGAATGACAACAAGCGTTCTTCCTGTCTGTGCAAACATGATAGAGTTATAGAGGCACACAGCGTGGAAACAGGCCCTTCGGCCCAACTCGTCCACGCGATGGCCCCATACAAGCTTGTCCCCACCTGCCCACGTTTGTCCCGTAGATGTCTGTTTCCTATCCTGTCCAAATGTCCTTTTAAATGTTGTGATTGTACCTTCCTCAGGTACCTCCTCTGCCAGCTCCCTACACACCCACCACCATCCCCTGTACACCCACCACACTCCTTACACACCCACCACACTCTTACACACCCACCACACTCCTTACACACCCACCCACCCTCCTTGCACACCCACCACACTCCCTACACACCCACCACACTCCCTACACACCCACCACACTCCCTACACACCCACCACACCCCGTGTCACACCCACCACACTCCGTGTTACAAAGCTGCCCCTCGGGTTCTCTTTCAAGTGGGGGTGGGGACGGGGGTGTGGGTGGGAGTGGGGGGGGGGGGGGGAGTGGGTAAGAGGGGACGGGGGAGTGGGGACCGGAGGGGACGAGGGGAGAGTGGACGGGGACAGGGGAGACGGGGGGGGGAGTGGGTACAGGGGGGGTCGGTGGGGAGGGGGTGGGGGGGGCGGGGGACGGGTGGGGAGTGGGGGGGGGGGGACGGGTGGGGAGTGGGGGGGGTGGGGGGGTGGGGACAGGGGTCGGTCGGGTGGAGAGTGGGGGGGGGTGGACGGGGACGGGTGGGGAGTGGGGGGGTAGTGGGGACGGGGGACGGGTGGGGAGTGGGGGGGGGGCAGTGGGGACGGGGGGACGGGTGGGGAGTGGGGGGGGGAGGGGGAGGGGGCATGAGGGCGGGGAGTATGGACGGGCGGGACTCAGCCTATGAGGCGCTCTGTGGTCTGATGGAGGTTTGTGCTGCAGAGAGCCTGACCGCCAGTGTCCGGGCCACTCAGTCCCACCACCTGCCGGCGGGAACGGAGACGCCGACAACGCCATCGATGGGAACATGGGACACCGAACACCAGGGGCGGGTCCTGTAGCCGAACCCGGCGGCAGTGCCGCCCCTGGTGGAGGGTTGATCTGACGAGCACTACCGCGTCTTCGTGCTCAACATCACCGCCCCCGGGAGCCGGTGCCAGAGCCGGGGGCTGCGCGGCGCCGGAGATCCGCATCGGGGACTCGCTGGGAGAACAACGGGAAACAGCAACACTCTGTGAGTGAGAACACCACCCTCCCACCCACCGTGCTCTTGATTCCCCGTTATAAACAATCTCCCAGAAATACCAGGGGACCGAGGATCTAGTGGGAGGGAGGAACTGAAGGAATCCACAATCAGTCAGGAAATTGTATTGGGTAAACTGTTGGGACTGAAGGCAGATAAATCCGTAGGGCCCGATGGTCTACATCCCAGAGTACTCAAGGAAGTGGATGCATTGGTGATCATTTTCTAATGTTCAGCAAGGATTTATGAAGGGGAAAATCATGCTTGACTAATCTTCTGGATTATTTTGAGGATGTAACAAGTAGAATGGATAAGGCAGAGCCAGTGGATGTGGTATATCTGGACTTTCAAAAAGCCTTTGTTAAGGACACAAAGCTGGGTGGCAGTGTGAGCTGCGACGAGGAAGCAATGAGGCTGCAGGGTGACTTGGATAGGTTGAGTGAGTGGGCAGATGCATGGCAGATGCAGCATAATATGGATAACTGTGAGGCTATCCACTTTGGTGGCAAGAACAAGAAGGCTGATTATTATCTGAATGGTGTCAGATTAGGAAAGGGGGAGGTGCAAAATAGACCTGGGTGTCCTTGTATATCAGTCTCTGAAAGTAAGCATGCAGGTACAGCCGGCAGTGAAGAAAGCTAATGCCATGTTGGCCTTCATAGCGAGAGGATTTGAGTATAGGAGCAAGGAGGTCCTTCTGCAGTTGTACAGGGCCCTGGCGAGACCACACCTGGAGTATTGTGTGCAATTTTGGTCTCCTAGTTTGAGGAAGGACATTATTGCTATTGAGGGTGTGCAGTGTAGGTTCACCAGGTTAATTCCCGGGATGGCGGGAATAACATGTGATGAAAGAATGGGTCGACAGGGCTTATATTCACTGGAATTTAGATGGATGAGATGGGATCTTATAGAAACATATAAAATTCTTAAAAGATTGGACAGGCTAGATGCAGGAAAAATCTTCCCGATGTTGGGGGAGTCCAGAACCAGGGGCCACAGTTTAAGAATAAGGGGTAGGCCATTTAGGATTGAGATGAGGAAAAACTTCTTCACCCTGAGAGTTGTGAATCTGTGGAATTCCCTGCCACAGAAGGCAGTGGAGGTCAATTCACTGGATGTTTTCAAGAGAGGGTTCGATTTAGCTCTTAGGGTTAAAGGAATCAAGGGATATGGGGACAAAGCAAGAACGGGGTACTGATTTGGGATGATCAGCCATGATCATATTGAATGGCGGTGCTGCCTCGAAGGGCCGAATAGCCTCCTCCTGCACCTATTTTTCTATGTTTCCAAATACGAATGTAAGCTAGCCAATAATATAAAAGAGGACAGCAAGATTTTTTTACGGGAGATATGAAAAGTGAACAAGAAGCAGAGTGGACGTTGGGCGGCTGGAGGTGGTGTCCTCCTTAGTGAAAACAGAACGAAAGCACTTGTTTAACTGGTCTGCCATTTCCTTGTTTGCCATTATAAATTCACCTGTCTATGATTGTAAGGGACCTACATTTGTCTTCACTAATCTTTTCCTTTTTACATATCTAAAGAAGTGTTTACAGTCAGTCTTTATATTCCCTGCAACCTATTCTACTTTCCCCCCCCTCTTATTTAACCCCTTTGTCCTCTGTTGAATTCTAAATTTCTCCCAGTTCACCGGTTTGCTGCTTCCACCGCCTTTTTCTTGGATTTAACACTTCATCGTGTTTCTCCGTATTGTCCTTTTAGTTACATTTTGTTGTTCTTTAAAAACATCCCAGGGATGTTTTCAACTCCCCTTGACCTCCCCTGTCAGCCATGGTCGTCTTATTATCCCCCTGGAATCTTTCTTCCTCTTTGGAATGAAATGAACCTGCACCTTCCGAATTATCCACAGAAATTCCTGCCATTCCTGCTCTACCGTCATTCCTACTAAAGCCCCTTTCCAGTCAATCTTTGCCAGCTCTTCTTTCATGCCTCAGTGGTTCCCTTTGCTCAGCTGTGATACCGACATCAGATTTCACCGTCTCCCTTTCAAATTGTAGGTTAATTCTAAGCTCCCTCTGAGTCCCATGCGATCTAACCTTCCAGAACAGAACCTTGTCGAATTCTTCACTAAAATCCATGTACACAACATCTACAGCTCTGCCTTTTTGGTCACACCCTCAATCAGGTTTGCGAGACTCGACCTCTCACGTACAAAACCATGCTGACTATCCCTGATCAGCCCTTGACCGTCCAAATGGCTGTAAACCTATCCCTCAGAATACTCCCCAGGAACTTACCAACTACAGACGTGAAGCTCACCGGCCCAAAGTTCCCAGCATTTCCCCTGCAGCCCTTCTTGAAAAGAGGTATAACATTTGCCACCCTCCAGTCTTCCAGCACCTCCCCTGTATTTAAAGACGACTCGTAAATTTCAACCAGGGCTCCCGCAATTTCACACAACGTCCTCGGATATATCTGATCAGGCCCTGGAGATTTGTCTACCTTCATACATGATAGTACCTTCAGTACTTCTTATTTTTCTTCCAAGACACTTCTAGTGACGACCTCAAGATCCCCCGTCCTCCTGTTTTTTCTCCACAGCAAAAACAGAGAAATACTCGTTGAGGACCTTGCCCATCTCCTGTGGCTCCACACAGAGGTGACCACTTTGATTCCTGAGGGGTCCCATTCTCTCTCTGGTTACTCCTTTCCCCCTTTACGGACTTATAAAACCTCTTGTGATTGCCCCTAATGCTATCTGCCAGGCACATCTCCCGGCCCCTTTTTGCCCTTCTGATTTCAGTTTTTTAGCTTACTCCTTAGTACCGAAAACTCCTCCGGGGATACACTTGATCCCAGCTGCATGCCTCCTCCGTACTCTTGACCAAAGACTCGATTTCCCTCGGCATCCAGGCTCCCTTGTGTTTGCCTGCCTTGCCCTTCACTCCAACAGGAACATGCATATCCTGAATTCTTGTCAGCACTTCTAAAAACATTCCATTTTGCTGACATTCGTTTTCCACAAGCAACCTACTCCAATCAACGTGACTGAGTTCCTGTCTCATACCCTTAAAGTTGACTTTACCCCAAGTTTGCATTTTAAGTCGTGGCCCCGCTCTCCCCGTCTCCATAATCCATGATTATCTCAAACCGAATAGAACAGTGGTCGCTGATCCCAACAGGTTCATCCACTATGCTAGGAAGAGAGTTAAAAAAAAAGGACTTCCAAAGAAATAATCTCAGGCTTACTGCCTGTGCCACGCGATAGTGAGAATAGGAATGGAGTGAGGTGGAGGATAAATACGTGGCTGAGGAACTGGTGCAGGGAGCAGGGTTTCAAGTTTCTGGATCATTGGGACCTCTTCTGGGGGAAGTATGACCTGTA
This sequence comes from Rhinoraja longicauda, assembly GCF_053455715.1. NCBI lineage: Eukaryota > Metazoa > Chordata > Chondrichthyes > Rajiformes > Arhynchobatidae > Rhinoraja > Rhinoraja longicauda. Next base: position 115,528,952 of record NC_135954.1, on the reverse strand, counting down.
CAAAAAGGGACGGGTTGCATCTGAACCCGAGGGGAACCAATATCCTGGCGGGGAGATTTGCTAAAATAACTGCGGAGACTTTAAACTAGTACGGTTGGGGGGAGGGACTCAAACACAGATAGCTAATAGGCAGTGTGTGAGGCAGGAGGCAGAAAAGGGAAACACTCAGACCGAATATGTAGGAGAGAAAGAAGGGAAATGAAATAAACTGAGAATAAGAAATGATGGGTCCCTTAAATGTGTATATTTTAATGCTAGGAGCATTGTAAGAAAGGTGGATGAGCTTAGAGCCTGGATTGACATCTGGAAGTATGATGTTGTGGCGATCAGTGAAACATGGTTGCAGGAGGGTTGCGATTGGCAATTAAATATTCCAGGATTTCATTGTTTCAGATGTGATAGAATCGGAGGGGCAAGAGGTGGGGGGTGTTGCATTGCTTGTCAGGGAGGATATCACAGCAGTGCTTTGGCAGGACAGACTAGAAGGCTCGATTAAGGAGGCTGTTTGGGTGGAACTCAGAAATGAGAAAGGTTTAGCAACACTTATAGGGGTGTATTATAGACCGCCAAATAGGGAACGAGAATTGGAAGAGCAAATATGTAAGGAGATAGCAGATATTAGTAGTAGTAAGCTCAGAGTGGTGATTGTGGGTGATTTCAATTTTCCGTATATAGACTGGGAATCACATTCTGTTAAAGGGCTGGATGGTTTGGAGTTTGTAAAATGTGTGCAGGATAGTTTTTTTGCAGCAATACGTAGAGGTGCCTACCAGAGAAGGGGCAGTGTTGGACCTCCTGTTAGGAAATGAGATGGGTCAGGTGACGGAGGTATGTGTTGAGGAGCACTTTGGGTCTAGTGATCATAATGCCATTAGTTTCAATATCATTATGGAGAAGGTCAAATCTGGACCAAGGGTTGAGATTTTGGATTGGAGAAAGGCTAATTTTGAGGAGATGAGAAAGGATTTAAAAGGAGTGAAATGGAAATTGTTGTTTCATGAAAAGGATATAATAGAGAAATGGAGGATATTTAAAGGTGAAATTTTGAGAGTACATAGTCTTTATGTCCCTGTTCGGTGGAAAGGAAAGAATAATAATTTGAAAGAGCCATGGTTTTCCAGGGAAATTGGACACTTGGTTCAGAAAAAGAGGGAGATATACAATAAATATAAGCGGCAGGGAGTAAATGAGGTTCTTGAGGAATATAAAGAATGTAAAAGGAATCTTAAAAAGGAAATTAGAAAAGCGAAAAAAAGATATGAGGCTGCTTTGGCAAGTAATGTAAAAGTAAACCCCAAGGGGTTCTACAGATATGTCAATAGCAAAAGGATAGTGAGGGATAAAATTGGTCCATTAGAGAGTCAGAGTGGACAGCTATGTGCTGAGCCGGAAGAAATGGGGGAGATATTAAACAATTTCTTTTCTTCGGTATTTACCGAGGAGAAGGATATTGAATTATGTGAGGTTAGCGAAACAAGTAGAGTAGTGATGGAAATTAGGAGGCTTAAAGAAGAGGAGGTACGGACACATTTGAAGAATATAAAAGTGGATAAGTCTCCAGGTCCTGATAGGATATTCCCTAGGACATTGAGGGAAGTTAGTGCAGAAATAGCAGGGGCTATGACGGAAATATTTCAAACGTCATTAGAAACAGGGATGGTGCCGGAAGATTGGCGCATTGCGCATGTTGTGCCTTTGTTTAAAAAAGGTTCTAAAAGTAAACCTAGCAATTATAGACCTATTAGTTTGACGTCTGTGGTGGGAAAATTAATGGAAAAGATACTTAGGGACAATATATATAATTATTTGGATAATCAAGACCTGATTAGAAACAGTCAACATGGATTTGTGCCTGGAAGGTCATGTTTGACTAATCTTCTTGAATTTTTTGAAGAGGTTACCAGGGAAATTGATAAGGGCAAGGCTGTGGATGTTGTCTATATGGACTTCAGTAAGGCATTTGACAAGGTTCCACATGGAAGGTTGATTAAGAAGGTTAAATCGTTGGGTATTAATAGTGAGGTTGCAAGATGGATTCAACAATGGCTGAATGGGAGATACCAGAGGGTAACGGTTGACAATTGTATGTCAGGTTGGAGGCCAGTGTCTAGTGGAGTGCCCCAAGGATCTGTGTTGGGTCCACTGTTGTTTGTCATTTACATTAATGATCTGGATGATGGTGTGGCAAATTGGATTAGTAAATATGCAGATGATACTAAGATAGGTGGAGTAGTTGATAGTGAGGTAGATTTTCAAAGTCTACAGAGAGACTTGGGCCTTTTGGAAGGGTGGGCTGAAAGATGGCAGATGGAGTTTAATGCTGATAAGTGTGAGATTCTGGATTTTGCTGGACAAATCAAAATAGGACGTACAGGGTGAATGGTAGGGAATTGAGGAATGCAGTGGAACAGAGGGATCTGGGAATAACTGTGCATTGTTCCCTGAAGGTGGAATCTTATGTGGATAGGGTGGTGAAGAAGGCGTTTGGTATGCTTGCCTTTATAAATCAGAGCATCGAGTATAGAAGTTGGGATGTAATGTTGAAATTGTACAGGGCATTGGTGAGGCCCAAATCTGGAGTATGGTGTGCAGTTCTGGTCGCCAAATTATAGGAAGGATGTCGACAAAATGGAGAGGGTACAGAGGAGATTTACTAGAATGTTGCCTGGGTTTCAGCACTTAGGCTACAGAGAGAGGTTGAACAGGTTGGGTCTTTATTCTTTGGAGCGTAGAAGGTTGAGGGGGGACTTGATAGAGGTTTTTAAAATTTTGAGAGGGACGGACAGAGTTGACGTGGGTAGGCTTTTCCCTTTGAGAGTGGGGAAGATTCCAACAAGGGGACATAGCTTCAGAATTGAGGGACAAAGGTTTAGGGGTAACATGAGGGGGAACTTCTTTACTCAGAGGGTTGTGGCTGTATGGAATGGGCTTCCGGTGGAAGTGGTGGAGGCTGGCTCGAATTTATTATTTAAGAGTAAATTGGATAGGTATATGGAAGGGAGGGGATTGGAGGGTTATGGTCTGAGTGCAGGTAGACGAGACTAGGTCAGGGAGAATGGTCGGCGTGGACTGGTAGGGCCGGACAGGCCTGTTTCCATGCTGTAGTTGTTATATGTTATATATGTTATATGTTATCACTTCACCCACTTGCTCCACCC
>NC_135954.1:115475619-115525294 GCF_053455715.1 Rhinoraja longicauda | reverse complement strand
TCTCCTCTGTACCCTCTCCATTTTGTCGACATCCTTCCTATAATTTGGCGACCAGAACTGCACACCATACTCCAGATTTGGCCTCACCAATGCCCTGTACAATTTCAACATTACATCCCAACTTCTATACTCGATGCTCTGATTTATAAAGGCAAGCATACCAAACGCCTTCTTCACCACCCTATCCACATAAGATTCCACCTTCAGGGAACAATGCACAGTTATTCCCAGATCCCTCTGTTCCACTGCATTCCTCAATTCCCTACCATTTACCCTGTACGTCCTATTTTGATTTGTCCTACCAAAATGCAGCACCTCACACTTATCAGCATTAAACTCCATCTGCCATCTTTCAGCCCACCCTTCCAAAAGGCCCAAGTCTCTCTGTAGACTTTGAAAATCTACCTCACTATCAACTACTCCACCTATCTTAGTATCATCTGCATATTTACTAATCCAATTTGCCACACCATCATCCAGATCATTAATGTAAATGACAAACAACAGTGGACCCAACACAGATCCTTGGGGCACTCCACTAGACACTGGCCTCCAACCTGACATACAATTGTCAACCGTTACCCTCTGGTATCTCCCATTCAGCCATTGTTGAATCCATCTTGCAACCTCACTATTAATACCCAACGATTTAACCTTCTTAATCAACCTTCCATGTGGAACCTTGTCAAATGCCTTACTGAAGTCCATATAGACAACATCCACAGCCTTGCCCTTATCAATTTCCCTGGTAACCTCTTCAAAAAATTCAAGAAGATTAGTCAAACATGACCTTCCAGGCACAAATCCATGTTGACTGTTTCTAATCAGGCCTTGATTATCCAAATAATTATATATATTGTCCCTAAGTATCTTTTCCATTAATTTTCCCACCACAGACGTCAAACTAATAGGTCTATAATTGCTAGGTTTACTTTTAGAACCTTTTTTAAACAAAGGCACAACATGCGCAATGCGCCAATCTTCCGGCACCATCCCTGTTTCTAATGACGTTTGAAATATTTCCGTCATAGCCCCTGCTATTTCTGCACTAACTTCCCTCAATGTCCTAGGGAATATCCTATCAGGACCTGGAGACTTATCCACTTTTATATTCTTCAAATGTGTCCGTACCTCCTCTTCTTTAAGCCTCCTAATTTCCATCACTACTCTACTTGTTTCGCTAACCTCACATAATTCAATATCCTTCTCCTCGGTAAATACCGAAGAAAAGAAATTGTTTAATATCTCCCCCATTTCTTCCGGCTCAGCACATAGCTGTCCACTCTGACTCTCTAATGGACCAATTTTATCCCTCACTATCCTTTTGCTATTGACATATCTGTAGAACCCCTTGGGGTTTACTTTTACATTACTTGCCAAAGCAGCCTCATATCTTTTTTTCGCTTTTCTAATTTCCTTTTTAAGATTCCTTTTACATTCTTTATATTCCTCAAGAACCTCATTTACTCCCTGCCGCTTATATTTATTGTATATCTCCCTCTTTTTCTGAACCAAGTGTCCAATTTCCCTGGAAAACCATGGCTCTTTCAAATTATTATTCTTTCCTTTCCACCGAACAGGGACATAAAGACTATGTACTCTCAAAATTTCACCTTTAAATATCCTCCATTTCTCTATTATATCCTTTTCATGAAACAACAATTTCCATTTCACTCCTTTTAAATCCTTTCTCATCTCCTCAAAATTAGCCTTTCTCCAATCCAAAATCTCAACCCTTGGTCCAGATTTGACCTTCTCCATAATGATATTGAAACTAATGGCATTATGATCACTAGACCCAAAGTGCTCCTCAACACATACCTCCGTCACCTGACCCATCTCATTTCCTAACCAGGAGGTCCAACACTGCCCCTTCTCTGGTAGGCACCTCTACGTATTGCTGCAAAAAACTATCCTGCACACATTTTACAAACTCCAAACCATCCAGCCCTTTAACAGAATGTGATTCCCAGTCTATATACGGAAAATTGAAATCACCCACAATCACCACTCTGTGCTTACTACTAATATCTGCTATCTCCTTACATATTTGCTCTTCCAATTCTCGTTCCCTATTTGGCGGTCTATAATACACCCCTATAAGTGTTGCTAAACCTTTCTCATTTCTGAGTTCCACCCAAACAGCCTCCTTAATCGAGCCTTCTAGTCTGTCCTGCCAAAGCACTGCTGTGATATCCTCCCTGACAAGCAATGCAACACCCCCACCTCTTGCCCCTCCGATTCTATCACATCTGAAACAATGAAATCCTGGAATATTTAATTGCCAATCGCAACCCTCCTGCAACCATGTTTCACTGATCGCCACAACATCATACTTCCAGATGTCAATCCAGGCTCTAAGCTCATCCACCTTTCTTACAATGCTCCTAGCATTAAAATATACACATTTAAGGGACCCATCATTTCTTATTCTCAGTTTATTTCATTTCCCTTCTTTCTCTCCTACATATTGGGTCTGAGTGTTTCCCTTTTCTGCCTCCTGCCTCACACACTGCCTATTAGCTATCTGTGTTTGAGTCCCTCCCCCCAACCGTACTAGTTTAAAGTCTCCGCAGTTATTTTAGCAAATCTCCCCGCCAGGATATTGGTTCCCCTCGGGTTCAGATGCAACCCGTCCTTTTTGTACAGGTCATACTTCCCCCAGAAGAGGTCCCAATGATCCAGAAACTTGAAACCCTGCTCCCTGCACCAGTTCCTCAGCCACGTATTTATCCTCCACCTCACTCCATTCCTATTCTCACTATCGCGTGGCACAGGCAGTAAGCCTGAGATTATTACTTTGGAAGTCCTTTTTTTTAACTCTCTTCCTAGCATAGTGGATGAACCTGTTGGGATCAGCGACCACTGTTCTATTCGGTTTGAGATAATCATGGATTATGGAGACGGGGAGAGCGGGGCCATGAGTTAAAATGCAAACTTGGGGCAAAGTCAACTTTAAGGGTATGAGACAGGAACTCGGTCACGTTGATTGGAGTAGGTTGCTTGTGGAAAACGAATGTCAGCAAAATGGAATGTTTTTAGAAGTGCTGACAAGAATTCAGCATGTTCCTGTTGGAGTGAAGGGCAAGGCAGGCAAACACAAGGGAGCCTGGATGCCGAGGGAAATCGAGTCTTTGGTCAAGAGTACGGAGGAGGCATGCAGCTGGGATCAAGTGTATCCCCGGAGGAGTTTTCGGTACTAAGGAGTAAGCTAAAAAACTGAAATCAGAAGGGCAAAAAGGGGCCGGGAGATGTGCCTGGCAGATAGCATTAGGGGCAATCACAAGAGGTTTTATAAGCACGTAAAGGGGGAAAGGAGTAACCAGAGAGAGAATGGGACCCCTCAGGAATCAAAGTGGTCACCTCTGTGTGGAGCCACAGGAGATGGGCAAGGTCCTCAACGAGTATTTCTCTGTTTTTGCTGTGGAGAAAAACAGGAGGACGGGGGATCTTGAGGTCGTCACTAGAAGTAGTCTTGGAAGAAAAATAAGAAGTACTGAAGGTACTATCATGTATGAAGGTAGACAAATCTCCAGGGCCTGATCAGATATATCCGAGGACGTTGTGTGAAATTGCGGGAGCCCTGGTTGAAATTTACGAGTCGTCTTTAAATACAGGGGAGGTGCTGGAAGACTGGAGGGTGGCAAATGTTATACCTCTTTTCAAGAAGGGCTGCAGGGGAAATGCTGGGAACTTTGGGCCGGTGAGCTTCACGTCTGTATCATATCATATCATATCATATATATACAGCCGGAAACAGGCCTTTTCGGCCCTCCATGTCCGTGCCGCCCAGTGATCCCCGTACATTAACACTATCCTACACCCACTAGGGACAATTTTTACATTTACCCAGCCAATTAACCTACATACCTGTACGTCTGTAGTTGGTAAGTTCCTGGGGAGTATTCTGAGGGATAGGTTTACAGCCATTTGGACGGTCAAGGGCTGATCAGGGATAGTCAGCATGGTTTTGTACGTGAGAGGTCGAGTCTCGCAAACCTGACTGAGTTTTTTTTGAGGGTGTGACCAAAAAGGCAGAGCTGTAGATGTTGTGTACATGGATTTTAGTGAAGAATTCGACAAGGTTCTGCTCTGGAAGGTTAGATCGCATGGGACTCAGAGGGAGCTTAGAATTAACCTACAATTTGAAAGGGAGACGGTGAAATCTGATGTCGGTATCACAGCTGAGCAAAGGGAACCACTGAGGCATGAAAGAAGAGCTGGCAAAGATTGACTGGAAAGGGGCTTTAGTAGGAATGACGGTAGAGCAGGAATGGCAGGAATTTCTGTGGATAATTCGGAAGGTGCAGGTTCATTTCATTCCAAAGAGGAAGAAAGATTCCAGGGGGATAATAAGACGACCATGGCTGACAGGGGAGGTCAAGGGGAGTTGAAAACATCCCTGGGATGTTTTTAAAGAACAACAAAATGTAACTAAAAGGACAATACGGAGAAACACGATGAAGTGTTAAATCCAAGAAAAAGGCGGTGGAAGCAGCAAACCGGTGAACTGGGAGAAATTTAGAATTCAACAGAGGACAAAGGGGTTAAATAAGAGGGGGGGGGAAAGTAGAATAGGTTGCAGGGAATATAAAGACTGACTGTAAACACTTCTTTAGATATGTAAAAAGGAAAAGATTAGTGAAGACAAATGTAGGTCCCTTACAATCATAGACAGGTGAATTTATAATGGCAAACAAGGAAATGGCAGACCAGTTAAACAAGTGCTTTCGTTCTGTTTTCACTAAGGAGGACACCACCTCCAGCCGCCCAACGTCCACTCTGCTTCTTGTTCACTTTTCATATCTCCCGTAAAAAATCTTGCTGTCCTCTTTTATATTATTGGCTAGCTTACATTCGTATTTGGAAACATAGAAAAATAGGTGCAGGAGGAGGCTATTCGGCCCTTCGAGGCAGCACCGCCATTCAATATGATCATGGCTGATCATCCCAAATCAGTACCCCGTTCTTGCTTTGTCCCCATATCCCTTGATTCCTTTAACCCTAAGAGCTAAATCGAACCCTCTCTTGAAAACATCCAGTGAATTGACCTCCACTGCCTTCTGTGGCAGGGAATTCCACAGATTCACAACTCTCAGGGTGAAGAAGTTTTTCCTCATCTCAATCCTAAATGGCCTACCCCTTATTCTTAAACTGTGGCCCCTGGTTCTGGACTCCCCCAACATCGGGAAGATTTTTCCTGCATCTAGCCTGTCCAATCTTTTAAGAATTTTATATGTTTCTATAAGATCCCATCTCATCCATCTAAATTCCAGTGAATATAAGCCCTGTCAACCCATTCTTTCATCACATGTTATTCCCGCCATCCCGGGAATTAACCTGGTGAACCTACACTGCACACCCTCAATAGCAATAATGTCCTTCCTCAAACTAGGAGACCAAAATTGCACACAATACTCCAGGTGTGGTCTCGCCAGGGCCCTGTACAACTGCAGAAGGACCTCCTTGCTCCTATACTCAAATCCTCTCGCTATGAAGGCCAACATGGCATTAGCTTTCTTCACTGCCGGCTGTACCTGCATGCTTACTTTCAGAGACTGATATACAAGGACACCCAGGTCTATTTTGCACCTCCCCCTTTCCTAATCTGACACCATTCAGATAATAATCAGCCTTCTTGTTCTTGCCACCAAAGTGGATAGCCTCACAGTTATCCATATTATGCTGCATCTGCCATGCATCTGCCCACTCACTCAACCTATCCAAGTCACCCTGCAGCCTCATTGCTTCCTCGTCGCAGCTCACACTGCCACCCAGCTTTGTGTCCTTAACAAAGGCTTTTTGAAAGTCCAGATATACCACATCCACTGGCTCTCCCTTATCCATTCTACTTGTTACATCCTCAAAATAATCCAGAAGATTAGTCAAGCATGATTTCCCCTTCATAAATCCTTGCTGAACATTAGAAAATGATCACCAATGCATCCACTTCCTTGAGTACTCTGGGATGTAGACCATCAGGCCCTACGGATTTATCTGCCTTCAGTCCCAACAGTTTACCCAATACAATTTCCTGACTGATGTGGATTCCCTTCAGTTCCTCCCTCCCACTAGATCCTCGGTCCCCTGGTATTTCTGGGAGATTGTTTATAACGGGGAATCAAGAAGCACGGTGGGTGGGAGGGTGGTGTTCTCACTCACAGAGTGTTGCTGTTCCCGTTGTTCTCCAGCGAGTCCCCGATGCGGATCTCGGCGCCGCGCAGCCCCCGGCTCTGGCACCGGCTCCCGGGGGCGGTGATGTTGAGCACGAAGACGCGGTAGTGCTCGGTCAGATCCACCCTCCACCAGGGGCGGCACTGCCGCCGGGTTCGGCTACAGGACCCGCCCCTGGTGTTCGTGTCCATGTTCCCATCGATGGCGTTGTCGGCGTCTCCGTTCCGCCGGCAGGTGGTGGACTGAGTGGCCCGGACACTGGCGGTCAGGCTCTCTGCAGCACAAACCTCCATCAGACCACAGAGCGCCTCATAGGCTGAGTCCCGCCCGTCCATACTCCCCGCCCTCATGCCCCCTCCCCCTCCCCCCCCACTCCCCACCCGTCCCCCGTCCCCACTGCCCCCCCCCACTCCCCACCCGTCCTCGTCCCCACTACCCCCCCACTCCCCACCCGTCCCCCGTCCACCCCCCACTCTCCACCCGACCGACCCCTGTCCCCACCCCCCACCCCCCCACTCCCCACCCGTCCCCCCCCCACTCCCCCCCCCCACTCCCCACCCGTCCCCCGCCCCCCCCACCCCCCTCCCCACCGACCCCCCCTGTACCCACTCCCCCCCGGTCTCCCCTGTCCCCGTCCACTCTCCCCTCGTCCCCTCCGGTCCCCACTCCCCCGTCCCCTCTTACCCACTCCCCCCCCCCACTCCCCACCCACACCCCCGTCCCCACCCCCACTTGAAAGAGAACCCGAGGGGCAACTTTGTAACACGGAGTGTGGTGGGTGTGACACGGGGTGTGGTGGGTGTGTAGGGAGTGTGGTGGGTGTGTAGGGAGTGTGGTGGGTGTGTAGGGAGTGTGGTGGGTGTGCAAGGAGGGTGGTGGGTGTGTAAGGAGTGTGGTGGGTGTGTAAGGAGTGTGGTGGGTGTGTAAGGAGTGTGGTGGGTGTACAGGGATGGTGGTGGGTGTGTAGGGAGCTGCCAGAGGAGGTACCTGAGGAAGGTACAATCACAACATTTAAAAGACATTTGGACAGGATAGGAAACAGACATCTACGGGACAAACGTGGGCAGGTGGGACAAGCTTGGATGGGGCATCGCGTGGACGAGTTGGGCCGAAGGGCCTGTTTCCACGCTGTGTGCCTCTATAACTCTATCATGTTTGCACAGACAGGAAGAACGCTTGTTGTCATTCATGTAGACATTCTATAAAATCGTTGTCCTCTCCCTCACAAACCCATCTTGTGAAGTTCTCCGATCTACCGTCAGTTCATGCCGCACATTTTGGTGACGTCCGCGGCCCAGAATCAGGATCCCCCCTCCCCCCCCCCCCCCCCCCCCCCCCCCACATGAACCATTCACAATTCCACTCGGAGACAGACTGATACACTGGCGCAGGCAGCGAGACACACAGACACAGACACTGACAAGCAGACGGACAGACAACAGGCAGAGACACAGAGGGACACAGACACAGAGGGACACACACAGACAGAGAGAGACACAGAGAGAGACGCAGAGAGAGGAACACAGACAGAGAGAGGAACACAGACAGAGAGAGGAACACAGACAGAGAGAGAGAGAGAGACACAGACAGAGAGAGGAACACAGACAGAGAGAGACACAGACAGAGAGAGAGAGACACAGACACAGAGAGACACAGACAGAGAGAGGCACAGACACAGAGAGAGAGACACAGACAGAGAGAGACACAGACAGAGAGAGAGAGACACAGACACAGAGAGACACAGACAGAGAGAGACACAGACACAGAGAGAGAGACACAGACAGAGAGAGACACAGACACAGAGAGAGAGACACAGACAGAGAGAGACACAGACACAGAGAGAGAGACACAGACAGAGAGAGACACAGACAGAGAGAGGCACAGACAGAGAGAGACAGAGAGACACACAGACCAGCCCCCCCCCCCCCCCTCAACCCAAACCCCGTCCCTTTCTCTCTCGGACCCAGCAGGACTTACCCTGTGGCTTTGTTAGGTGCAGTATCCCACAGAGAGAAGCGAGCAACAACAGGTGACGCGGCTTCATCCTGCGGGGCCCAAACACACCGGGTTGATTCACGTCGAGGACAGGTGTGACCGAGCGCCCAGCCATTGAAGGGGAACGCGGGAAGGTGTAATTCCACCCATCTACTCTGTGCGAGTTCACGGGTAAAGCCAGCGCCCCCGCCTTTTCCCCGCAGCTTTCCATGATTCTCCTTTGAATTGAGGCAGCCCAGTGGCGCAGCGGGTAGAGCTACTGCCCCAGAGACCCGGGTTCGACCCTGAGCTCGGCTGCTGTCTATGTGGAGTTTGCACGTTCTCTCCGGGTACTCCGCTTTCCTGCCACATCGCAAGATGTATGTTTGTCCCCCCCGTGTGTTGGGCAACGTTAGAATCGGGTAAGAGTTAATGGGAATGTGCGGAAAATGAAATGGGATTATCACAGAGCTCGTGTCAGTGATCGGGTGCTTTATGGTTGGCACCGATCCGATGGGCCGAAAGGCCTGTTTCCGTGTCACGTGACTGGATACACAATAACATTTGAGGACAGAGACACGCGGGGCTGCAGATGCAAGAATCTGGAGCATTAACCAAACTTCAGGGGAAACTGAAGGAGTCGGGCAGCATCTGTGGGGAGATGTTGATGAATGATCGCGATCCAGAACATCAACCACCTGCCTGCCTCTACAGATGCCGCAGGGTTTTCCTCATGAAGTTTGCTTTTGCCTTTAAGATATAACCTGCTGCATCTGCTTCAAGCCTCTACTTCCTTAGAAGGTTGAGGATGTTCGGCACGTCCCCAACAATTCTCACCAACCTCTGTAGAAGCGCCACAGAAAGCGTTTTATCGGGGTGCATCACAGCTTGGTTTGGGAACAGCTCCATCCAAGACCACAAGACATTGCAGAGAATTATGGACGCAGCCCAGTCCATCACACAAACTAACCTCCCTTCCATCGGCTCCATCTACACCTCACGCTGCCTCAGCAAGGCCAGCAGCCCAGACCATCACACAAACCAACCTCACTTCCACTGAATCCAATTATGCGAGGCCAGCAGCATAATCAAGGACCAGTCGCACCCCGGCCACTCCCTCTTCTCCACTCTTCACTCCACTCGCAAAAGGATCAGAAGTGTGAAAACGCACACCTCCAAATTCAGGGACAGTTTCTTCCCAGCTGTGATCGGGGAATTGAACCGTCCTATCACCAACTAGGGAGTAATCCTGAACTATTATCTAACTCATTCGAGAGCATCGGACTATCTTTGATCGGACTTTACTGGACTTTGTCTTATACTAAACATTATTCACGTCATTCCCTTTACATGTATCTGTGCACTGTCAATGACTCGATTGTAATCATGTGTTGTCTTTCCACTAACTGGTGAGTAAACAACAAAAGCTTTTCACTGTACCTCGGTACATGTGACAATAAACTGAACTCAAACTCAAACTTTCAGGACAACAGGGTTGTGGAACGGCGGACATCAGATGGGCGTCCAGCCTTTGACGGGTTGGCCGGGGTGAGGCCGCTGGGAGTAACTCCATGGATGGGCTTGTGCAGCCCAAGCAGTGTGAGTGAGATACGCGGCGTGGGGGCAGAGGGCAAGAAGTTTGGCCACACGACGTCAGAGCAACAGGCGGCCGGATCTTGACTGAACGCAATGTGGGCGGGATACTGACCCACAGACTCAGGAGAGGGGAGGTGGCGGGAAACGCTCCTCTCTCGGTCCGGAGTAGGGGGCTCAGGGGCGTTGACTGCGGAGACTGACGGCCGGTGGAAGGTAATAATACACCCAGGATTCAAAGATCGGTTTTGAGGGATATGGGCGGACCACGGGACTAGTTCAGTTGGGCTATTTGGTCAGCATGAACGAGTCGGGCTCTGACTCTGTGCCTACCGCTCTGAGCTGTTGAATGGGGTAGCACACGAGGGGCTGAAGGGCCGTTCCTGTTACACGCTCTCATGTCAGACCCTGAGTTCCCATCGCCAGATTCAGGAACAGCCTTTTGCCCGCTGTTACCAGGCTACTGAACGACCCTGCCATAAGCCAGTGTGTGATCATGATCTTCCAACCTACATCATTGCGGACCTCGCACTTTTTATCTGCACTTTCTCTAGCTGTAACACTGTAGTGTGCACCCGGTTCTCCCTCTCACGCTACCAGTTGTACTCATGTACAACAAACACCATTTGACTGGATAACACGCATTTGTTTTACTGACGACAGACACAAAATGCTGGAGTAACTGAGCGGGTCAGGCAGCATCTCTGGAGAGAAGGAATGGGTGACGTTTTGGGGTCGAGACCCTTCTTCGAAGTTACTCCAGCATTTTGTGTCCATCTGTAGTAAAACCAATGCGTGTTGGTCTTGACTGTACCTGTGTAAACATGGCAGTAATAAACCCTACTGCTCTCTCTACTCCACCAGTCCCTCCGCGGGAGGGAATCTCCGGTAAACCTCGCGACAAAAGTTAACCCCCTCCCCAGGATAACAGCGCTGAGAGTGTTGTTCCAGGAGTAAAGAGGCCACTCACCTTCCGTAGGGCGTCCACGGGAGCTGCGGGACGTGTGAGATGCGGGTTTATATGGGACAGCCCAAGCGGTCAGGTGCAGGCGAGAGCTGGCGGCGCATTGGGCGCTAGGTTGGCGTTGGGCAATGGGACATTGAGCAAGGGGCGAGTGGACAGGGAGGGGGTGTACAGTGTGTGGGGTCGACACTGGAGCTGAGGAAGGGCAAGTGTGGACAGACAGTAGACAATAGACAATAGGTGCAGGAGGAGGCCATTCGGCCCTTCGAGCCAGCACCACCATTCAATGTGATCATGGCTGATCATTCTCAATCAGTACCCCGTTCCTGCCTTCTCCCCATACCCCCTGACTCCGCTCTCCTTAAGAGCTCTATCCAGCTCTCTCTTGAATGCATTCAGAGAATTGGCCTCCACTGCCTTCTGAGGCAGAGAATTCCACAGATTCACAACTCTCTGGGTGAAAAAGATTTTCCTCATCCCCGTTCTAAATGGCCGACCCCTTATTCTTAAACTGTGGCCCCTGGTTCTGGACTCCCCCAACATTGGGAACATGTTTCCTGCCTCTAACGTGTCCAACCCCTTAATAATCTTATATGTTTCAATAAGAACGCCTCTCCTCCTTCTAAATTCCAGTGTATACAAGCCTAGTCGCTCCAGTCTTTCAACATATGACAGTCCCGCCATTCCGGGAATTAACCTCGTGAACCTACGCTGCACGTCCTCAAATTTGGAGACCAAAACTGCACACAGTACCCCAGGTGCGGTCTCACTAGGGCCCTATATAACTGCAGAAGGACCTCTTTGCTCCTGTACTCAACTCTTGTTATGAAGGCCAACATTCCATTGGCTTTCTTCACTGCCTGCTTACTTTCCTGCCCATAGTGTGTGGGGCCGTTAATGCTCAGGGCGCTCCCTCAATACCGCCCCTCCCACAGTGCGGCGCTCCCTCACCCCCACCCCGCCCCTCCCACAGTGCGGCGCTCCCTCAACCCGCCCCTCCCACAGTGCGGCGCTCCCTCACCCCCGCCCCTCCCACAGTGCGGCGCTCCCTCACCCCCGCCCCTCCCAAAGTGCGGTGTTCCCTCACCCCCACCCCCGCCCCTTTCACAGTGCGGCGCTCCCTCAATACCGCCCCTCCCTTAGTGCGGCGCTCCCTCAATACCGCTCCTCCCACAGCGCGGCGCTCCCTCGCTCCCTCCCGTCCTCACCGCCTCTCCCACAGTGCGGCGCTCCCTCAATACCGCCCCTCCCTCAGTGCGGCGCTCCCTCAGTACCGCCCCTCCCACAGTGCGGCGCTCCCTCAGCACCGCCCCTCCCAATTGCGGCGCTCCCTCAGTGTCATGTGCGCTTACCTTCATCGCTCAATGGTTGCGTCAGGTTGGGAAACTTCTGCTTCGCCTCCAGTGGAACATGGCTCCCACCAACTGACAATTGGGAAAGGAGCCGATGGCTCAACAGACAAACGGTCGGTTGTGTGGAGGCTTGTGAAATGTGGACGGACAGCACTTCCTCATGGAGAGACGGCGTCTCCCAGCGTCCTTGAGCGACCCTCTGCCGCAACAACTCCAGGTTTACTGGGGTCAGAGGATCGTTCATCGGGACATTGCATCCCAAACTGGCTGACCAAGAAGATGGACGGGGTAGTGTAGTGGTCGTGGACCACCTGGTATCCAGCAAGGTCCTTAACATTGGGCACATGGTAGGCTGGGGTGGAAGGGTAGATTAAAGGCACCCGATTGAATGCAAACCTGGCCTGAGGGTCTGCAGAAGGGCGTGTGTCTCAGCAGCATCACTTGTCAGCGCCCTGTTTAAACTAGTCTCATAACGAGAGGATTTCAGTATAGGAGCAAAGAGGTCCTTCTGCAGTTGTTCAGGGCCCTAGTGAGACCACATCTGGAGTATTGTGTGCAGTTTTGGTCTCCTAATTTGAAGAAGGACGTCCTTGCTATTGAGGCAGTGCAGCGTAGGTTCACGAGGTTAATCCCCGGGACGGCGGGACTGTCATATGAGGAAAGATTGGAAAGACTGGGCTTGTATTCACTGGAGTTTAATAGACAATAGACAATAGGTGCAGGAGGAGGCCATTCGGCCCTTCGAGACAGCACCGCCAATCAATGTGATCATGGCTGATCATTCTCAATCAGTACCCCGTTCCTGCCCTCTCCCCATACCCCCTGACTCCGCTATCCCTAAGAGCTCTATCTAGCTCTCCCTTGAATGCATTCAGAGAATTGGCCTCCACTGCCTTCTGAGGCAGAGAATTCCACAGATTCACAACTCTCTGACTGAAAAAGTTTTTCCTCATCTCAGTTCTAAATGACCTACCCCTTATTCTTAAACTGTGGCCCCTGGTTCTGGACTCCCCCAACATTGGGCACATGTTTCCTGCCGCTAACGTGTCCAACCCCTTAATAATCTTATCCGTTTCGATAAGATCTCCTCTCATCCTTCTAAATTCCAGTGTATACAAGCCTAGTCGCTCCAATCTTTCAACATATGATAGTCCCGCCATTCCGGGAATTAACCTAGTAAACCTACGCTGCACGCCCTCAATAGCAAGAATATCCTTCCTCAAATTTGGAGACCAAAACTGCACACAGTACTCCGGGTGCGGTCTCACTAGGGCCCTGTACAAATGCAGAAGGACCTTTTTGCTCCTATACTCAACATTCCATTGGCTTTCTTCACTGCCTGCTGTACCTGCATGCTTCCTTTCAGTGACTGATGCACTAGGACACCCAGATCTCGTTGTACGTCCCCCGTTCCTAACTTGACACCATTCAGATAATACTCTGCCTTCCTATTCTTACCACCAAAGTGGATAACCTCACACTTATCCACATTAAACTGCATCTGCCATGCATCCGCCCACTCCCACAACCTGTCCAAGTCACCCTGCAACCTCATAGCATCTTCTTCACAGTTCACACTGCCACCCAGCTTTGTATCATCTGCAAATTTGCTAATGGTACTTTTAATCCCTTCATCCAAGTCATTAATGTATATTGTAAATAGCCTTGCGGTACCCCACTAGTCACTGCCTTCCATTCTGAAAGGGACCCATTTATCCCCACTCTTTGCTTTCTGTCTGTCAACCAATTTTCTATCCATGTCAGTACCCTACCTCCAATACCATGTGCTCTGATTTTGCCCACTAATCTCCTATGTGGAACCTTGTCAAAGGCTTTCTGAAAGTCAAGGTACACCACATCCACCGGCTCTCCCCTATCAATTTTCCTAGTTACATCCTCAATGAATTCCAGAAGATTAGTCAAGCATGATTTCCCCTTCGTAAATCCATGCTGGCTCGGAACAATCATGTTACTACTATCCAAATGCTCCGCAATTTCGTCTTTTATAATTGACTCCAGCATCTTCCCCACCACTGATGTCAGACTAACTGGTCTATAATTTCCCCTCAACCTCCGGTGTTCCGGAGAAAACAATAAAAATCTGTTCAGATAATACTCCCTCATCCAGGCATCATGTTGGTCATTCTCCCCTGGACGCGTTCTAAAGCCTCCTCATCCTTCCTGTAACGGGACGACTAAAAATTCACACTCCACTTCAAATGCAGCCGAGCCAAGATCCGACAAAGCTGCATCAACTCTCATAATACCTGAACCGATGAAGACAAGCGAACCATGTGCCTTGTTACTGTGTCGGGAGGAACAGCAGATGCTGATTTAAATCGAAGGTGGACACAAAATGCTGGAGTAACTCAGCGGGACAGGCAGCATCTCTGGAGATACTCCAACATTTTGTGTCTGCCTTGTTCACTGCTCTATCCACTTGTCTTGCCACCTTCACGGAGATAGAGATGGT
This sequence comes from Rhinoraja longicauda, assembly GCF_053455715.1. Lineage (NCBI taxonomy): Eukaryota > Metazoa > Chordata > Chondrichthyes > Rajiformes > Arhynchobatidae > Rhinoraja > Rhinoraja longicauda. Next base: position 115,510,764 of record NC_135954.1, on the reverse strand, counting down.
GGTTTCTGTTTCTAAACGGTTTAGAGAGGAAGAGGCCAAACATGGATACATGGAAACAGAAAAAAGAGGTGCAGGAGGAGGCCATTTGGCCCTTCGAGAGGGGATCTTATAGAGACGTATAAAATTATAAAAGCTAGATGTAGGGAATATTATACAAGCCAGATGCAGGGAAAATGTTCCCAATGTCGGGGGAGTCCAGAACCAGTCTTAGAATAAAGGGGAGGCCATTTAAAACTGAGGTGAGAATAAACGTTTTCACCCAGAGAGTTGTGAATTTGTGGAATTATCTGCCACAGAATTCACTGGATGAATTTAAGTGAGAGTTAGATAGAGCTCTAGGGGCTAGTGGAATCAAAGGATATGGGGAGAAGGCAGGCACGGGTTACTGATTGTAGATGATCAGCCATGATCACAATGAATGGCGGTGCTGGCTCAAAGGGCCAAATGGCCTCCTCTTGCACCTCTTTTCTCTGTTTCCATGTATCCATGTTTGGCCTCTTCCTCTCTAAACAGTTCCGACCCTTCTATATGCCCGTGCCTTTTAAATGTTGCTGTTTTATCTGTCTCCACCACTTCCTCTGGCAACTTGTTCCAGAAATCCACCACCTCTATCTCAGTGAAGGTGACAAGACAAGTGGATAGAGCAGTGAACAAGGCAGACACAAAATGTTGAAGTATCTCCAGAGATGCTGCCTGTCCCGCTGAGTTACTCCAGCATTTTGTGTCCACCTTCGATTTAAATCAGCATCTGCTGTTCCTCCCGACACAGTAACAAGGCACATGGTTCGCTTGTCTTCATCGGTTCAGGTATTATGAGAGTTGATGCAGCTTTGTCGGATCTTGGCTCGGCTGCATTTGAAGTGGAGTGTGAATTTTTAGTCGTCCCATTACAGGAAGGATGAGGAGGCTTTAGAACGCGTCCAGGGGAGAATGACCAACATGATGCCTGGATGAGGGAGTATTATTTGCACGGAGGGTTTGAACAGATTTTTATTGTTTTCTCCGGAACACCGGAGGTTGAGGGGAATACTGACACAATTATGAGAGGCATCGATAGGGTAGACAGTTAGAACCCTTTTCCATTGATGAAAATAGGGCATAGCTTTAAGGTGAGAGGGGCAAGGTTTAAAGATGTGTGGGGCAAGTGCGGAGGTAAGGTCCTGGGACATGGTGCCAGGGGGAACAGTGGAGGCAGATACAATACAAATGCATTTATGGGACGTTTGGATAGGCACATGGATATGCAGTGAAATATGTGGATTATGTGCAGGGAGATAAGAGTTGGTTTGGGCGTTATGCACGGACAGTGTGGACCAAAAGGACTGCCCCGGTGGTGTTTTATGTTAATAGCCTTATGGGCGCAGCGGTAGAGTTGCTGCCTTACAGCGAATGCAGCGCCGGAGACCCGGGTTCCATCCCGACTACGGGTGCTGTCTGTACGGAGTTTGTACGTTCTCCCCGTGACCTGCGTGGGCTTTCTCCAAAGACGTACAGGTTGATGCTTAATTGGCTTGGCAAATGTACAAATTGTCCCTAGTGGGTGTACTAGTGGGTGTACGATGGTGTTAATGTGCGGGGACCCGGTGGGCCGAAAGGGCCTGTTTCCGCGCTGTATCTCCAAACTAAGCTAACTAAACTAAACTCAACCTTACAGATGAAGGCCAGTGAGCCAATGCCTGTTTACTTGTGTCATCATATGGCACATCTACTTGGCACCCCAAGTCTATCTGTTCTTCAATACCCGCCATGACCCGACCATTTATCTTGTAAGCCCTTCCTTGGTTTCTCTTACTAAATGCAACAGGTCTAATTCATCAGAATGAAACTCCATCTTTCATTTCTTCAGCCCATTTGGGCGCGTTGGTCAGGAGTTGGCCGTCTTCACTGTGAGCAGCGGTGATCGGCAGGAGTTGGTGCCGGAACCTCCACTCGTTGGCATTTACATTGACAATGCACACATGTGCATGTAGGATTAGGATTGTGCAGGTTGGTTCATGAACCTGATAGCTGCAGGAAAGCAACTGTTCTTGAACCTCCTGCCCGATGGTAGCAGGTCCTGATGGGGGGAGGTCCTTGAAGTTAGATGCCTTCTTCTTCAGGAGGCACCCCATGCTGAATCTTTTGATGGTGGGGAGGGCTGTGCATCACTCTCTGGTGAGTGCATCACTCTGCAGCTTCTTGTGTTCCTATGCGATGCACTGTGTATTGTGACACATTCCTCCCGTGACCACCATTAACATTTTCTGTGACTTGTGCCACAGTCGCCCTTCTGTCGGTTCGGACCAGACAGGATAGCCTTCGTTGCCGTCGCGCGTCGATGTGCTTATGGCGCCCAACACCCTGTCTGTCGCCGGTTTGTGGTTTGTCCCTCCTCGGACCACTGTCCGAAGGTACTCACCATTGCTGACCGGTAGCACCCCACAAGCCTTGCTGTTTCAGAGATGCTCTGACCCAGTCGTCTGGCCATAACAATTTGGCCCTTGTCAAAGTCACTCGGGTCTTTACTCCTGCCCATTTCTCCTGCATCCAACACATCAACTTCAAGAACTGACTGTTCACTTGCTGCCTAATATATCCCACCCCTTGACAGGTGCCATTGTAACACGATAATCAATGTTATTCACTTCACCTGTCAGTGGCCATAATGTTTTGGCTGATCGGTGTATGTGCCGGGCCCAGCACATAAAAGGGCAGTAACTGAGGGCACAGAGAGGGTGTGGAGAGGGTACAGAGGGTACAGGGCTAGAGGGAAAGGAAGCAGGGCAGGGAAGTGATGGAATTGCTGCGTTGGTGATCAGCATGAACTCGTCAGACTGAGACTCCCGGATCAGAATGAGTGGATCAAGGTGTCAGTACTAGAATATAACGGAGAGGCCCTTCGTCCCACAATGTCTATGCTGAACCGACCTCCTCTGCCGACACAAGATGCATATCCCTCAATTCCCTGCAAATCCATGTGCCTCTCTAAAAGCCTCTTAAACACCACTGTCGTATCTGCTTCCACCAAATTTATATCGTCTCCCCTCAGCCTCCAATGCCCCAGAGAAAACAATGTAAATTGTTCAATCTCTAATAGTTAATACTCTCCAAAATAGCCTCTCCAAAACTTCCAAACCATTCGTGTGACGGAGTAATCAGACGTGCACGGGTTAAGTACAACTTAACCAAAGCTTCAGAAAGCCGCATTGAGTATTGTGTGCAGAAACTGTTGTTATTCTGGCGAGGATGGAAGGCATGAGTTGGGTGAGGAGAAGAGCTCACGTGCTGGTCACTAACAGTGAGATCGCAGAGGAACAAACCGGTGGGGAAATGGCAGAATGTGCAGGAAACTGGTGCTGTAACAAAGTGGAAAGTAACTGTTCCTGAACCTGGTGGGCGGGACATCCTCCTGCCCAACAGGACCAGGGAGCAGAGGGGCACGTGGGGGATCTCTGGTAGATGATAGATGCCACCCTCCTGAGGCAGCGCCTCATGTAGATGCTTTTGATGGTGGGGAGGGTTGTGCCCATATCAGACTGAGGTGACCCACCACTCTGTGCAGCCTCTTGCATTGCTGTGCGCTGGAAGTGGCAAAGAAACAGAGAAAAATAGGTGCAGGAGGAGGCCGTTCGAGCCAAATGACCATGATGCAAACAGCTGGATATTTACTGCAATGTGTCTATAACAGTTAATTACAGCATTCTCCGACATGTTAAATCTATTTAGTTTGGATACAGCGCAAGGGCAAGGCTGTGGATGTTGTCTATATGGACTTCAGTAAGGCATTTGACAAGGTTCCACATGGAAGGTTGATTAAGAAGGTTAAATCGTTGGGTATTAATAGTGAGGTTGCAAGATGGATTCAACAATGGCTGAATGGGAGGTACCAGAGGGCAATGGTTGACAACTGTATGTCAGGTTGGAGGCCAGTGTCTAGTGGAGTACCCCAAGGATCTGTGTTGGGTCCACTGTTGTTTGTCATTTACATTAATGATCTGGATGATGGTGTGGCAAATTGGATTAGTAAGTATGCAGATGATACTAAGATAGGTGGTGTAGTTAATAATGAAGTAGATTTTCAAAGTCTACAGAGAGACTTGGGCCTTTTGGAAGGGTGGGCTGAAAGATGGCAGATGGAGTTTAATGCTGATAAGTGTGAGGTGCTGCATTTTGGTAGGACAAATCAAAATAGGACGTACAGGGTGAATGGTAGGGAATTGAGGAATGCAGTGGAACAGAGGGATCTGGGAATAACTGTGCATTGTTCCCTGAAGGTGGAATCGCATGTGGATAGGGTGGTGAAGAAGGCGTTTGGTATGCTTGCCTTTATAAATCAGAGCATCGAGTATAGAAGTTGGGATGTGATGTTAAAGTTGTACAGGGCATTGGTGAGGCCGAATCTGGAGTATGGTGTGCAGTTCTGGTCGCCAAATTATAGGAAGGATGTCAACAAAATGGAGAGGGTACAGAGGAGATTTACTAGAATGTTGCCTTAAGCTACAGAGAGAGGTTGAACAGGTTGGGTCTTTATTCTTTGGAGCGTAGAAGGTTGAGGGGGGACTTGATAGAGGTTTTTAAAATTTTAAGAGGGACGGACAGAGTTGACGTGGGTAGGCTTTTCCCTTTGAGAGTGGGGAAGATTCCAACAAGGGGACATAACTTCAGAATTAAGGAACAAAAGTTTAGGGGTAACATGAGGGGTAACTTCTTTACTCAGAGGGTGGTGGCTGTATGGAATGAGCTTCCGGTGGAAGTGGTGGAGGCAGGCTCGATTTTATTATTTAAGAGTAAATTGGATAGGTATATGGAAGGGAGGGGATTGGAGGGTTATGGTCTGAGAGCAGGTAGATGAGACTAGGTCAGAGAAAGTGGTCGGCGTGGACTGGTAGGGCCGAACGGGCCTGTTTCCGTGCTGTAATTGTTATAGCGCGGAAACAGGCCCTTCGGCCCACCGGGTCTGTGCCGACCAGCGATCCCCGCACATTAACACTATCCTACACAAACTAGGGAAATTTTTTACATTTACCAAGCCAATTAACCAACAAACCTGCACGTCTTTGGAGTGTGGGAGGAAACCGAAGATCTCGGAGAAATCCCACGCAGGTCACGGGGAGAACGTACAAACTCCGTACAGTCGGGATCGAACCCGGGTCCCCGGCGATGCATTTTAAACCTATATTGAATTCCACAACTTCAGCAATTTATAAAATTCTACAATATTAATATAGTGCGTGCAGTTCTGGTCACCACACTTTACAGGGCGTGGAGGCTGTAGCAGATTACCAGAATGATGCTGGATAATGGATTAGGGACTAGTGGAATCAAGGGATATGGGGAGAAGGCAGGCACGGGTTACTGATTGTAGATGATCAGCCATGATCACAATGAATGGCAGTGCTGGCTCGAGGGGCCGAATGGCCTCCTCCTACAGCTATTTTCTATGTTTCTATGCTTCCATAAGAGGCTATTAACTATGAAGAAAGCTTGGACAGGCTTTGATTGTTTTTGATGCAAGCCAAAGGCTGAGACGAGACCTGATAGAAGTATACAAAATGATGAGAGAAAAATGGTCCCAATGTTGGGGGAGTCCAGAACCAGGGGCCACAGTCTAAGAATAAAGGGGAGGCCATTTAAAACTGAGGTGAGAAGAAACTTTTTCACCCAGAGAGTAGTGAATTTGTGGAATTCTCTGCCACAGAGGGCAGTGGAGGCCAATTCACTGGATGGATTTAAGAGAGAGTTAGATAGAGCTCTAGGGGCTAGTGGAATCAAGGGATATGGGGAGAAGGCAGGCACGGGTTACTGATTGCGGATGATCAGCCATGATCACAATGAATGGCGGTGCTGGCTCGAAGGACGAAATGGCCTCCTCCTGCACCTATTTTCTATGTTTCTATGAATAAATAAGGGTAGACAGTCAGAATCTTTTCCGGGGTGGAAATGTGCAAAAGCTGGAGGGCAGGGCTTTAAGCGGAGGGTGGGGGAAAGTCTGAGGGAGATGCGCAGGTAAAGTATTTTTACACAATGAGTGGCGGGGGGCTGAGATGGTTGCAAAAGTGGCGTTTAAGAGGCTTTTGGATCGGCACATGGATATGCAGGGCATGGAGGGATATGGATGACGTGCAGGCAGAGGAGATCAGTTGAACTTGGCGTCATGTTTGGGCACGGGCATTGTGGGCTGAAGGGCCAGCTCCTGTGCTGTGGTGTTCTGTGCAGGTCGCGTGGTTTCTCGGTCTGAGCCAGAGCCCTGTGTGATATTCGTTCAGCTTTCCTCTGCCCTGGTCTGCTGGGCCTGCCTGCCTGCTCCACATATCCCAGCTCCCACGTCTTGTTGCGGCTCCTTGCCGACGCTGCCGTCATCACAGGGATCTGCAAGAGGCGCTCCCTCATCAAAGCCCCACGCCGCCCTGGCCACGCTCCCGTCTCCTTGCTATCATCGGGAGGGTTCACAACCCTGAAAACTCTGACCTCCAAGTTCCAGGACGGTGGGTCAGCGGTAGAGTTGCTGCCTCACAGCGCCGGAGACCCGGGTGGGTTTCCTCCCACACTCCAAAGACGTGGAGGTTTGTTGTCTTGTTATAAGTGTAAATTGTCCCTAGTGTGTGTAAATGTGCGGGGATCGCTGGTCGTGGTGGGCCTGTTTCCGCGCTGTATCTCTGAGCTAAACATTCTTAAGCAGCGCATTAGCCTCTGCAATGCTCCACTGTAGACTTTGTTTAGACAATAGACAATAGACAATAGACAATAGGTGCAGGAGTAGGCCATTCAGCCCTTCGAGCCAGCACCGCCATTCAATGCGATCATGGCTGATCACTCTCAATCAGTACCCCGTTCCTGCCTTCTCCCCATACCCCCTCACTCCGCTATCCTTAAGAGCTCTATCCAGCTCTCTCTTGAAAGCATCAACGAACTGGCCTCCACTGCCTTCTGAGGCAGAGAATTCCACACCTTCACCACCCTCTGACTGAAAAAGTTCTTCCTCATCTCCGTTCTAAATGGCCTACCCCTTATTCTCAAACTGTGGCCCCTTGTTCTGGACTCCCCCAACATTGGGAACATGTTATCTGCCTCTAATGTGTCCAATCCCCTAATTATCTTATATGTTTCAATAAGATCCCCCCTCATCCTTCTAAATTCCAGTGTATACAAGCCCAATCGCTCCAGCCTTTCAACATACGACAGTCCCGCCATTCCGGGAATTAACCTAGTGAACCTACGCTGCACGCCCTCCATAGCAAGAACATCCTTCCTCAAATTTGGAGACCAAAACTGCACACAGTACTCCAGGTGCGGTCTCACCAGGGCCCGGTACAACTGTAGAAGGACCTCTTTGCTCCTATACTCAACTCCTCTTGTTACGAAGGCCAACATTCCATTGGCTTTCTTCACTGCCTGCTGAACCTGCATGCTTCCTTTCATTGACTGATGCACTAGGACACCCAGATCTCGTTGAACTCCCCCTCCTCCTAACTTGACACCATTCAGATAATAATCTGCCTTTCTATTCTTACTTCCAAAGTGAATAACCTCACACTTATCTACATTAAACTGCATCTGCCATGTATCCGCCCACTCACACAACCTGTCCAAGTCACCCTGCAGCCTTATTGCATCTTCCTCACAATTCACACTACCCCCCAACTTAGTATCATCTGCAAATTTGCTAATGGTACTTTTAATCCCTTCGTCTAAGTCATTAATGTATATCGTAAATAGCTGGGGTCCCAGCACCGAACCTTGCGGTACCCCACTGGTCACTGCCTGCCATTCCGAAAGGGACCCATTTATCCCCACTCTTTGCTTTCTGTCTGTCAACCAATTTTCTATCCATGTCAGTACCCTACCCCCAATACCATGTGCCCTAATTTTGCCCACTAATCTCCTATGTGGGACCTTGTCGAAGGCTTTCTGAAAGTCGAGGTACACCACATCCACTGACTCTCCCTTGTCAATTTTCCTAGTTACATCCTCAAAAAATTCCAGTAGATTTGTCAAGCATGATTTCCCCTTCATAAATCCATGCTGACTCGGAATGATCCCGTTACTGCTATCCAAATGCTCAGCAATTTCGTCTTTTATAATTGACTCCAGGATCTTCCCCACCACTGATGTCAGACTAACTGGTCTATAATTAGGTTGCAGCACGCAGTTTGAGCTCGCACCCTGATGGTCTGGTTACCTCGCATTGTAGTTATGTATTGTGTTACTGTTATATATGTTTGTGCACACTTGCACCACGTGCTTTGTGCATTTGGCTAACTACTTGAGCTCCCTTGTTGACCAGTTAACTTTCACCACAGCTTATCCCCGTGATTTGATTGGTGCGGGTGTCAGGGGTTATGGGGAGAAGGCAGGAGAATGGGGTTGGGAGGGAGAGATAGATCAACCATGATTGAATGGCGGAGTAGACTTGATGGGCCGAACGGCCTAATTCTGCTCCTATCGCTTATGACAACTCTGCGACCCTATCCGGGGTCTCCTAGCCTCCCCCCTCACCGTCCTTCACCTCCTCTCCAGTGTGAAGCAGAGGCTCCTAGTGGAAAGGTGGACTGTTTCTCTTCCCGCAGATGCAGCCTGGTCTGTTGAGCGTTTGTAGGATGTCCCGCTTTGTTTGAATGCGTTGCGTTGATCTTTCCCGAGGAGGAGAATGCTGGCAAAGTCTGCGAGCCGAGGAGGAGAATGCTGGCAACGGGACTCTGAGGAGGACAGACAGAATCCTGTAACAGGCTAGGACTTTATTCCTCGGCGTGTGGGAGGCCGAGGGTGATCTCACCAACGTGCGTAAAATCATGAGGGGAATAGATTGGCATTCGCCCTATCTTTTACCCAGAGTGGGGGAATCAATGACCAGTGGGCACGGGTTTAAGGTGAGACTAAATGCATTAACCTTTATCCACACAGAGGGTGGTGGGTGTGTGGAACGAGCTGCCAGAGGAGGTGGTTGAGGCAGGGTCTATAACAACGTTTGAAAGATATTTGGACAGGCACATGGATGGGAAAGGTTCGGGGGATGTTGGCCAAACACAGCAGGTGGAAGATTGTAGATGGGGCATCTCGGATGAGTTGCGCTCCAAGTCCTTGCCTGAAATCTGTCATTAATACCGACTGTAAATAATTGGTTTGTGACACTAAAACACATGGCTGACCAGCAGATAGATCTATTCACACTGGGCGTGTTTCCGCCCCGCCCCATCCCCAGCGTGGCTGTTGCTGTCAGTTGATGGTGACTTTAGGTCATCGATTCGCTTTGACCACAAAGTTCATTCTGACAGCGGCACGGAACTCATTGACCACAAACAAAACAAGGTGAAGAAATCTTAACGAAACACCAAAATTGCAGATGAATCAGGTTCCTGCCGCCTCTCTCATTCCGAAGCAGAGAAACAGGCCCTTCGGCCCAACTCAACAGGCAAAGATGTACAACTGCAACGTGATCTCCCAACCTGTACACTAATTGAAACATATACGATTATTAAGGGATTGGACACGCTGGAGGCAGGAAACACGTGCCCAATATTGAGGGAGCCAGAACCAGGGACCACTGTTTAAGAATAAGGAGTAGGCCATTTAGAATGGAGATGAGGAAAAACTTTTTCAGTCAGAGAGTTGTAAATCTGTGGAATTCTCTGCCTCAAAAGGCAGTGGAGGCCAATTCTCTGGATGCTTTCAAGAGAGAGCTAGATAGAGCTCTTAATGACGTAGAGTCAGGGGGTATGGGGAGAAGGCAGGAACGGGGTACTGATTGTGGATGATCAGCCATGATCACTTTGAATGGCGGTGCTGGCTCGAAGGGCCATATGGCCTCTTCCTGCACCTATTGTCTACACTCAATATTCTGATTGGTGAAGGCCAATGTGCCAAAAGCCTTCTGAACCACCAAATCTCCCTGTGACTCGACTTTCAAGGAACCATGCACCTGTACTCCTTGATCCCTCTGATCTACAACACCCCACAGAGGCCTACCATTCACTGTAGACGTCCCAAAATGCAACACCTCACATTTCTCTCTGTTAAATTCCATCACCCATTCCTCAGCCCATCTGGCCAATCGATCCAGATCCTGCTGCAATTTTTGGCAACCATCTTCACTGCCCACTTCAGTGCCATCTGCAAACTTGCCAACAATGTATGTTCTCATCCATTTGATACAACGGCAAAGAGTTACGGGCCCAGCACCGAACCCTGAGGCACACACTAGTCGCAGGCTTCCAGTCCCCAAAACCCTCCACCATCACCCTCTGCTTCCTTCCATAAAACCTAATTTCTCTCTGGTCAGCCTGCTGCCCTTGGATCTCTGGCGATCTAACCTTCCAGAGCAGCCTACCATGCGGAACCTTGCCAACTGCTGTTGGTCTATTACTGTCACGTGTACGGAGATACAGTAAAAGTATTTCCCTGCTTCGTCAAAACATACGAAGTATAGCACAGAAATTGTACGTTTAGCCGGCACGCCCAGGCTGACCCTTCTGCCCATCTGCACTGATCCTATTTGCCCACATCAGGACAATTTCTATGCTTTGCTACCTCTTGCACCACCAGTGATTTTTTTCCTTCTAATTATGTTTTTGCTCTCGTGTCTCTTTTTTTTGCAGTGCTCGTTCTTTTGGAAGTGTAGTATAATAATGTGTAGTTTATTTTGTGTGTGTGATCTGAGTCCATACGCTGGTGACGCTGCTGCAAGATTTTCATTGTACCTCTAACCCAAAGCTATGTAACTAATGGTTTCAGGCTCCACCGGCAGCACGCTGATATTACCCTTTGTGGAACAAAACCTTCCTCACATCCCCTATAAAAGCTCCTTCCTCTTACCGTAAATGTTTTTATACCCCCACCAGGGAATAAGAGGTGTAAAGTGCGCAGGTAACCCTCCGTCTCAGATTCCTGTGTCCTTTAACAGGTGAACTCCACGGGACCTTTGCTCCAGGAACACAAGCCTGGCCTGTCCAATCTCTCCCCACAACTGACATCCTCCAATCCCGGCAACACAATAGACAATAGGTGCAGGAGGAGGCCATTCGGCCCTTCGAGCCACCACCACCATTCAATGTGATCATGGCTGATCATTCCCAATCAGTACCCCATTCCTGCATTCTCCCCATATCCCCTGACTCCGCTATCCTTAAGAGCTCCATCCAGCTCTCTCTTGAATGCACTCAGAGAATTGGCCTCCACTGCTTTCTGAGGCAGAGAATTCCACAGATTTACAACTCTCTGACTGAAAATGTTTTTCCTCATCTCCGTTCTAAATGGCCTACCCCTTATTCTTAAACTGTGGCCCCTGGTTCTGGACTCCCCCAACATTGGGAGCATGTTTCCTGCCTCTAACGTGTCCAACCCCTTAATAATCTTATACGTTTCGATAGCGTTTCGTTTCGGCACGGTAGCGCAGCGGTAGAGTTGCTGCTTTACAGCGACTGCAGCGCCGGAGATTCAGGTTCGATCCTGACTACGGGTGCTGCACTGTAAGGAGTTTGTACGTTCTCCCCGTGACCTGCGTGGGTTTTCTCCGAGATCTTCGGTTTCCTCCCACACTCCAAAGACGTACAGGTATGTAGGTTAATTGGCTGGGTAAATGTAAAAATTGTCCCTAGTGGGTGTAGGATAGTGTTAATGTGCGGGGATCACTGGGCGGCACGGACTTGGAGGGCCGAAAAGGCCTGTTTCCGGCTGTATATATATGATATGATATGATATGATAAGATCCCCTCTCATCCTTCTAAATTCCAGTGTATACAAGCCTAGTCGCTCCAGTCTTTCAACATACGACAGGGGCTCACGTTGTCGACCTCCCTCCCCGTGGTGAGCCCTGTCAACTGATCTCAGTCAGGCGAACAACAACAAACAGAGACAGCAGAAGCAGCTTCATAACGTCTGCTGCCTCAAACGCAAGAAAAAGAAGAAGATACGACAGTCCAGCCATTCTAGGAATTAACCTAGTAAACCTACGCTGCACGCCCTCAATAGCAAGAATATCCTTCCTCAAATTTGGAGACCAAAACTGCACACAATACTCCAGGTGTGGTCTCACTAGGGCTCTAGAGGCAGAAGGACCTCTTTGCTCCTATACTCAACTCCTCTTGTTATGAAGGCCAACATTCCATTGGCTTTCTTCACTGCCTGCTGTACCTGCATGCTTCCTTTCAGTGACTGATGCACTAGGACACCCAGATCTCGTTGTATAAGAAAATAACTGCAGATGCTGGTACTAATCGAAGGTATTTATTCACAAAATGCTGGAGTAACTTAGCAGGTCAGGCAGCATCTCGGGAGAGAAGGAATGGGTGACGTTTCGGGTCGAGACCCTTCTTCAGATTGAAGGGTCTCGACCTGAAACGTCACCCATTCCTTCTCTCCCGAGATGCTGCCTGACCTGCTGAGTTACTCCAGCATTTTGTGAATAACAGATCTCGTTGTATGTCCCCTTTTTCTAACTTGACACCATTTAAATAATAATCTGCCTTCCTATTCTTACCACCAAAGTGCATAACCTCACACTTATCCACATTAAACTGCATCTGCCATGCATCCGCCCACTCACAACCTGTCCAAGTCACCCTGCAACCTCATAGCATCTTCCTCACAGTTCACACTACCACCCAGCTTTGTATCGTCTGCAAATTTGTTAATGTTACTTTTAATCCCTTTATCCAAGTCATTAATGTATATTGTAAACAGCACGGAGCCTTGCGGTACCTCACTAGTTACTGCCTGCCATTCTGAAAGGGACCCATTTATCCCCACTCTTTGCTTTCTGTCTGCCAACCAATTTTCTATCCATGTCAGCAGCCTACCCCCAAAACCATGTGCTCTAATTTTGCCCACTAATCTCCTATGTGGAACCTTGTCAAAGGCTTTCTGAAAGTCAAGGTACACCACATCCACCGGCTCTCGCCTGTCCATTTTCCTAGTTACATTGTCATGGTTACCGGTGTTCAAAATGAAGCAGATGACACGGAGAATTCTTCAAGAAGTTAAAAGCCTTTATTTGCAAACAACGGCTGGAACAATCAGGATGTCAACCATCTGACTGCCCACTTAGTACACCGGGCAGCCTATTTTTATAGGATTCTTCCAGCCTTATCTTCTTTTCCTTATCTCGCCCTCATACTCCTCTTTACAGTCATTCATCTCTTTGCAGTCACCCTGTTTACCCTGCCACCATTAAACCCCACTCATTGATGAATGTCTGTATTTCTTCACATGTCACCTTTCACCCTGCCACCATTAAACTTTCAAGTAATCACCCCACCACTCATTGATGAATGTCTGTATCTCTTCCCATTCTGCCACCCTTGTCTTCTATCCTGGTTCATCCATCAATGTTTCTCCTCCTCCTGAGCAGCAGTTACAGACACGTGTCAAGGGTAAGGAATGTCTAGAGCGCCTTAATTAGTTACAGAGAGGCGCATAATGCCTAAGTAGTTACAAACCTTAAACAACAATGTCTAATGTATAAAATCATATCGTATTATCTTCCATATTTCCCCCCTTTGAGACCTACACGGTCTCACAGAAAAAGAAAACCACAAAAATGCACATGTTGTTAACTCAAATCATAAATCCACTCTCAACCATTAGCCCCCCAACTTAGGATTTTATAAATAATGTGCAGTTTGTCAGTGTTCTCCTTCCATCATGCTAATATCCTTTCCTTTTCTCGCTGTCCCCTTCTTTGTCTATATTCCTTTGTCTTGCCCATTCCTCCAAACTTCGACTTATATAACCATATAACAACTACAGCACGGAAACAGGCCCGTTCGGCCCTACCAGTCCACGCCGACCACTCCCCCTGACCTAGTCTCATCTACCTGCACTCAGACCATAACCCTCTAATCCCCTCTTATCCATATACCTATCCAATTTACACTTATCTCCACTATCCCTTTCACCAAAGGGCACTGTTTTATTCCGTCCTGGCTGAAATAGGGAGGGGGATACTCAGGGTCCCTTAGGCTGGGATACAGAGTTGATTTTTTCTCCTGAAGCTCCTGCCTTTCATGCTGTTTTGGGGTTTTTTTCACCCTTGTATGGGGTGGTATTCTTTTCCTGGTATGCTTTCCTCAGCCTTTCTCCTTCTATTCTAAACAATTTAAGTACGTCTAGTTCTTTTTCCTTTTTCGTTACTCGGGTTTTTGATTTATCCTTAGGCTTATAGTTTTTAATCAGCACTTCCATTTCGTCACACATACTTATATCAAACGTGACTTCCTTGGGCCATTTCGTAACTAATTTTTTTGTCCTTTTTTCCCATTTTTCAGAATGTTTTCTAATATCTTCTTTGGATACGGGGAATTTCTTACTTAGTATTTCAACGGCAGTTATTTTATTCATTGTACTTGTCTTATTTTAGTGCACTTGGTCAGTCAGTTTAAATGCAGTCCTTGTTCTCACTCCGTTCTGTCTCTATAGTCACTAGGCTACCTATTACGCTATTTCTATTTTCTACAGTTCTACTATTTTCCTTTAATATTTTGCAATTTTTATTTTTTATGTTATCCAATTATTCCAATTTTTTGATCCTGCCCATACAGACCCCTAGCCGACCAGAGTGATCCCCAGTTAACTAGGGCGGTATCCACAGGACTTTTTATCCTGCCCGTACAGACCCCTAGCTAACCAGAGTGATCCCTAGTTAACTAGGGCGGTATCCACAGGACGCCTCGTTTATTCAGTCCCCTATCCTCTTAGGGCGGTATCCACGAGATCTTAGTGACGTCACAAACTCTTACTTAACTAAATCTACTTTCTTAACTTATCTATTTTCTACTTACCCCACTGCGCAGCCTTCTTGAGCAATCCTCCGGGTCTCTTTTTAGAATAGTTTAGACAGATTCTTTGGATCGGAGAGGCCCTTGGACCGCCTGGGCGCTCCTGTGCCACCAGTGGTCCCCCGTTTTCAACAGGCTATTAGTCCAAATAAAGCGGAAAACCGCCTACCTTTTAGCGGGTGGCCACCCTTTACCTGTTGAACCGGGGAGCTCCTGACGGGCTTGGAAGCGCCTTTAGCTTGTCGTCCGTTATCGAACGGGCCTCTTTCCGATCCTGCCGACTACGCCAATTTTGTCGTGGTTACCGGTGTCCAAACTGAAGCAGATGACACGGAGAATTCTTCAAGAAGTTAAAAGCCTTTATTTGCAAACAACAGCTGGAACAATCAGGATGTCAACCATCTGACTGCCCACTTAGTACACCGGGCAGCCTATTTTTATAGGATTCTTCCAGCCTTAACTTCTTTTCCTTATCTCGCCCTCATACTCCTCTTTACAGTCATTCATCTCTTTGCAGTCACCCTGTTTACCCTGCCACCATTAAACCCCACTCATTGATGAATGTCTGTATTTCTTCACATGTTGCCTTCCACTCTGCCACCATTAAACTTTCAAGTAATCACCCCACTCATTGATGGATGTCTGCATTTCTTCACATGTCACCTTTCACCCTTGTCTTCTATCCTGGTTCATCCATCAATGTTTCTCCTCCTCCTGAGCAGCAGTTACAGACACGTGTCAAGGGTAAGGAATGTCTAGAGCGCCTTAATTAGTTACAGAGAGGCGCCTAATGCCTAAGTAGTTACAAACCTTAAACAATGTCTAATGTATAAAATCATATCGTATTATCTTCCATAACATCCTCAAAAAATTCCAGAAGATTAGTCAAGCATGATTTCCCCTTCGTAAATCCATGCTGACTCGGAACGATCCTGTTACTGCTATCCAAATGCTCCGCAATTTCGTCTTTTATAATTGACTCCAGCATCTTCCCCACCACTGATGTCAGACTAACTGGTCTATAATTTCCCGTTTTCTCTCTCCCTCCTTTCTTAAAAAATGGGATAACATTAGCTGCCCTCCAATCCACAGGAACCGATCCTGAATCTATAGAACATTGGAAAATGATCACCAATGCGTCCACAATTTCTAGAGCCGCCTCCTTAAGAGCTCTGGGATGCAGACCATCAGGCCCTGGGGATTTATCAGCCTTCAGTCCCATCAGTCTACCCAACACCATTTCCCGCCAAATGTGGATTTCCTTCAGTTCCTCCATCACTGGCCACTAGAACATCTGGGAGATTGTTTGTACCTTCCTTCGTGAACACCTGGTGAATCGCCTCTTCACAGCCCAACGCGGTCACATCCTGGTATAGGGTCAGTGCAGGCCGATGGGCTGAAGGGCCTGTTTCTGTGCTGTATATATCTGAGATATATCACATGCTGCTGCAGGAGATCGTTACAAGCACACTGCCCTGACATCTCCGTCACGGGATCAATTCTAACAAAGCCTGCCTGAAACGATGCCCCATTCCCAGCAACCATATCCCTGGGGAACGGTCCTGTAGCTGGTGAGGCAGTCACCCCATGTGCCCCCTGGCAGCCAGAGACCACAGCACCCAGAGCTGTGATTGCCACCGCATACCCCACCGGGCTCCTTCTGTCATGGGCTGGAGCGTGCCAGGAGTGCAGTGGGACACTAACCTCAGCCCGGGATACGGCCAGGATCTGGTGGTCAGTCACACAGCCGCACTGCATGGACACAGGCCCACCCCGCCCTCCTTCACAACCGAGTTGGCATTCTGGGCTGGTCACATTATCTGCATTTGGCCAATATCACTCGAAACCCTTCCCATCCATACATCAAATGTTCAAATGTCTTTCAAGTTGCAATTGTATCCACTTACATAGAAAAAAGTGCAGGAGTAGACCATTCGGCCCTTCGAGCCAGCACCACCATTCAATGTGATCATGGCTGATTGTCCACAATCAGTAACCTGTTCTGCCTTCTCCCCAATATCTCTTAGCCCTAAGATCTGAATCTGACTTCTGCAGCTTCCTCTGGCACCTCTGGACTCCCCTCCGAGACAGTTGCCCCTGAGGTCCTTCTTAAATCTCTCCCATCTCACTTCAAGCCTGTGCCCTCTAGTTTTAGAATTCTCTACTCTGGGGAACTGTGAGTGTTGACTTTATCCGTGCCCGCGTGATGTTTTACACCTCAGTAAGGACATCCCTCAGCCTCCTACGCTCCAGAGGTAAGGTCCCAGCCTGCCCAATCTCTTGTCACTCAAACACAGGTAACATCGATGAATCTCCTCTGCACTCTTTGCAACGTAATGATAATCATCGGATGGCTGTCTCACCAGCCGGTCTGTCTGTCCTTTCTACAGTTCATGTTATTTAAAGTATGTGCTAAAGTGTGTTTTAGTGTTTCTTGGTTTGTTTTATGTGGGGGAGGGGGGGGATTGGGGGAAACTTACCTCTTACCTCGACGGAGATGTGATTTTTCTCCGTGTCGTATCTCCGTCCCCACTGCGGCCTAACATCGAGGAGTTGGCGGCCTTTCCCGGAGACCGGCCCGGCGCTTCATGCCGCGGGCACGGCGCGGACTTTAACATCGTGGAGCTGCGATCCATTGCCGGGGATCGACTGTGGAGAGCTCCAACCGCGGGGCCTGTGGACTTTAACACCGTGAAGCCCGCGGTCTCTGGGGAGAAGAGGCCGACTCGGGAACTCCGTGCCGCGGAGAGAGTTTCAACTGTCCCGACGTGGGGAGTTTCGATCGCCCCGACGCGAGGGCCACGGACAGTCGGCAGCGGCGACTGTGGACGGTTCAACAGCCCCAACCGCGGGTGAACAAAGAGGAAGTTGATGAACTTTATTACCTTCCATCACAGTGAGGAATGTGGAATCCTCTGTGGTGGATATTTATGTTAAATGTTCCTTTATGTGGCTGTGTGTCTTGTTGCTTTTCACTTTGTAAGGCTGTATGGTAACTCAAATTTCAATGTACCTTAATTGGTACATGTGACAATAAAATTGAATCTTGATCTTGAATCTCCTCCTGGGTGACCAGTGCTCCAGAGTGGTGTCACCAACGACTTGTACAGCTGCATCATATCCCAACTCAATGTGTTTCCCACTGAAGACAGGCACGCCAATCGCCTTCTCCACCACCTGATCACCCTGGGATGTTGTGCACGGACGATGGGATGTTGTGCACGGACGATGGGGTGCTGTGCACGGACGATGGGGTGCTGTGCACGGACGATGGCTAGCAGTCTCAGCAAGAAACCTTGGCAGTCCGGCCCGTTTGTAAAATGAAAGCAACCTTTAATGAACCCTGCAGATCAAAATATCGGTCTTTGGTTGTACAAAGTCAGGAGATCCGGGTCTGAGATGAGTCAACCCAGGATCTGCAGAAAACCGTTGCCTTCAGTGTAGTGACTGGGGCGGGTAACCCCCGGGATCACCCATTCCCCTGGGATCACCCATTCCCCAGGGATCACCCATTCCCCAGGGATCACCCATTCCCCCAGGGATCACCCAGTACGCCCGGGATCACCCATTCCCCCCTAAACCGTTCACAGCTTTAGCGACAGTGGAGGGCTGTTCTCAGTGCCCCCCAACTGCAGATGAGGCGCTGAGATTCCCCTCACTGACCCCCCCCCCCCATCATCTAAAAAGAAACCTCACCCAGTTAGCAGCATGAACAATCCTACGCAAGGCTGGGTCAACGACTCTATATAAAGCAGTCAGCACTCACCCCGAACTCCTCCACATCCCAGGGCAGGGGGTGGCAAAGGCCCACTGGCCCTCTGTGGGGGAGAAGGGATTGCACCAGCCTGTCACCCAGGGGTGCCCGTCACCCAGGGTTACCAGGCTGGTGCTGCCCCCACTCTCTGCTCCACTCCTCCACTCTGGGCACTCACCTGCCACCACTACAAGCCCCAGGGACAGAGGGCAGCCCTGACTCACACTAAGAGGAGGCCTCTAAACCCACCCCCCTCCTCATTAAAAACCATACAAAACCCTACCGCGTTAGTCTCTGCCCCGAATTTAAGATCCGATTCAGCTACGAGAGAGAAGTGTGATGGAGGCGCGGGAGCGAGAGGCTCACGTGGGCGCCATTGCCTCTGCGCTGCGCGGGTGAATGGCCAGTGGCCGCTGGTGGCCAAAGCTGCCCACGGTGCCCAGAGCCATCAGGGTGGGCACCGGCCGGTGCTCCCCCACCTCCGCATCCACGCCCAGCCTCCCACCTGCGGAGAGAGAAGAGGGGTGAGCACTGGGGAGAGAGGGGGTGAGCACTGGTGAGAGAGAAGAGGGGGTGAGCACTGGTGAGAGAGAAGAGGGGGCGCACTGGGGAGAGAGAGGGTGAGCACTGGGGAGAGAGAAGAGGGGGTGAGCACTGGTGAGAGAGAAGAGGGGGTGAGCACAGTGGAGTAGAGAGAGGGTGAACCCTGGGGAGAGAGGGGGTGAGCACTGGGGAGAGAGAAGAGGGGGTGAGCACTGGGGAGAGAGGGGGTGAGCACAGGGGAGTAGAGAGAGGGTGAACCCTGGGGAGAGAGAAAAGGGGGCGCACTGGGGAGAGAGAAGAGGGGATGAGCACTGGGGAGAGAGAAGAGGGGATGAGCACTGGGGAGAGAGGGGGTGAGCACTGGGGAGAGAGAAGAGGGGATGAGCACTGGGGAGAGAGGGGGCGAGCACTGGGGAGAGAGAAGAGGGGGTGAGCACTGGGGAGAGAGGGGGCGTACTGGGGAGAGAGGGGGTGAGCACTGGGGAGAGAGAAGAGGGGGTGAGCACTGGGGAGAGAGGGGGTGAGCACTGGGGAAAGAGGGGACGTCCAGGGACACCCGGGGTGAGAGGACACTAAAGTATTTTCAGAGATACAGCGCGGCAACAGGCCCTTCGGCCCACCGTGTCCGCTCCGACCAGCGATCCCCGCACATTAACACTATCCTACACCCACTAAGGACAATTTTTTTCATTTACCAACCCAATTAACCTACAAACCTGCACATCTTTGGAGTATGGGAGGAAACCGAAGATCTCGGAGAAAACCCACGCAGGTCATGGGAAGAACGTAGAAACTCCGTGCAGACGGCACCCTTAGTCGGGATGGAACCTGAGTCTCCGGCGCTGCATTCGCTGGAAGGCAGCAACTCTACCGCTGCACCACCGTGACCACCAGAGTAGGGAGATGTGTGGGGAGAGAACACCCAGGGAGAGGGCGCGGGCCGGGGACAGAGGAGGTGGTAAGGATGGGGGAGAACACACTCGGGGACAGAGGAGGTGGTGAGGACCGGGGGAGAACATGTCCGGGGACAGAGGAGGTGATGAGGATGGGGGAAGAACATGTCCAGGGACAGAGGAGGTGGTGAGGACCGGGGGAGAACACACCCGGGGACAGAGGAGGTGGTGAGGACCGGGGGAGAACATGTCTGGGGAGAGTCCAGCAGTGGAACACCCCTCCCTGACCACTCACCTGATGGGCTGGCATCAGTAACAGTTGTCCCATCGTCCACGAGATCTGGTGACTGCATGGAGAGAGACATAGAGTCAGAGACACCGAGGAGTTCCCTGCAACCTGTTTGTCTCGCGGTTGGTTCACAGACTCGCCAGCCGTCTGCCACGTTGGTGGCTGGAAGAGTCTGTGTACCACGTGTACATGGAGTGTGTGACTCTGTGTACCACATGTACATGGAGTGTGTGTGTGTACCATGTGTACATGGAGTGTGTGAGTCTGTGTACCATGTGTACATGGAGTGTGTGAGTCTGTGTTCCACGTCTACATGGAGTGTGTGTCTGTGTACCACGTGTACATGTAGTGTGTGAGTCTGTGTTCCACGTGTACATGGAGTGTGTGAGGTTGCAGCCCCTGTTCCAATATCTAAAGGGGCTGCTCCTTGCCTTCTGGCTGCACTTCACACCCACCATCCCCATCTCTGGACACCCTGTGCGTAGGGGAGAGGGCAGGGCCGAGGATGTCCTGGTTGGGTTGCTCCTGGGCCTGGCCAAGCTGGCCATCCGCGAGTCACGGCGCCAGGGGGGAGAGGGCAGGGCCGAGGATGTCCTGGTTGGGTTGCTCCTGGGCCTGGCCAAGCTGGCCATCCGCGAGTCACGGCGCCAGGGGGGAGAGGGCAGGGCCGAGGATGTCCTGGTTGGGTTGCTCCTGGGCCTGGCGAAGCTGGCCATCCGCGAGTCACGGCGCCAGGGGGGAGAGGGCAGGGCCGAGGATGTCCTGGTTGGGTTGCTCCTGGACCTGGCCAAGCTGGCCATCCGCGAGTCACGGCGCCAGGGGGGAGAGGGCAGGGCCGAGGATGTCCTGGTTGGGTTGCTCCTGGGCCTGGCCAAGCTGGCCATCCGCGAGTCACGGCACCAGGGGGAAGAGGGCAGGGCCGAGGATGCCCTGGTTGGGTTGCTCCTGGGCCTGGCCAAGCTGGCCATCCGCGAGTCACGGCGCCAGGGGGAAGAGGACTCTGGCTTTAACTTGCACTAAATGTTATTCCCATATCATGTAGGAACTGCAGATGCTGCTTTAAACCAAAGATAGACACAAAATGCTGGAGTAACTCAGCAGGACAGGCAGCATGTCTGGAGAGAAGGAATGGGTAACGTTTCGGGTCGAGGCCCTTCTTCAGACTAGTCGGGAAAGGGAAACGATATAGATGATGATGTAGAGATATAGAACAAATGAATGAAATATATGGAAAGACGTAATGATGATAAAGGAAACAGGTTGTTGTTAGGTGTTTGCCAGATGTGAACGGGAACCTGGTGTTGACCCAGCCTTGGGTGGGGAGACATGGAGTGCAGGGGACACTTGAAGGAAGAGAAATCAATATTCACACCACTGGGCTGTAAGCTGCCCAAGCAAAATATGAGATGCTGTTCCTCCAATTTGCGTTTAGCCTCACTCTGACAATGGAGGAGACCGAGGACAGAAAGGTCTGTGTAGGAATGGGAAGGAGAATTGAAGTGTCCAACAACAGGGAGATCAGGTTGGTCCAGGCGGGCTGAGTGAAGGTGTTCCATGAAACGATCGCCCAGTCTGCGTTTGGTCTCGCCGATGTACAAGAGTCCACATCTTGAACAACGGATACAGTAGATGAGGTGCAAGTGAACCTCTGCCTCACCTGAAGGACTGTCGGGGTCCCTGGACAGAGTCGAGGAGGAGGTATAGGGACAGGTGTTGCATCTTCTGCGGTTGCAGGGGAAGGTACCTGGGGAGGGGATGGTTTGGGTGGGAAGGGATGAGTTAACCAGGGAGTTGTGGAGGGAACGGTCTCTGTTGAAGGTGGGAAGGGGTGGAGATGGGAAGATGTGGCTCGTGGTGGGATCCTGTTGGAGGTGTCAGAAATGTCGGAGGATTATGTGTTGTATGTGCCGGCTGATGGGGTGGAAGGTGAGGACTAGGGGGACTCTGTCTCTGTTGTGACTAGGGGGAGGGGGAGCAAGGGCGGAGCTGGGGGGTACCGAGGAGACATGAGTGGGGGCCTCCTCTATGATGGGAGAGGGGAACTTCTGTTCCCTAAAGAAAGAGGACATCTCGGATGCCCTGGTATGGAACACCTCATCTTGGGTGCAGATGCGGCGTAGATGGAGGAATTGGGAGCAGGGGATAGAGTCTTTGCAGGAAGCAAGCTGCCTGCCCCTTTTCCAGGGTTACATCTGCGCCCGGGTGGCACGAGAGAAGGACTACGCGCTGTCCAGGGGCACCCTGGGTGATTTCCGGGACCGCTGGGCACCGCGTGGGGTGGAAGTCATCCTTGACAAGGATGGTGATATTTAAGGATATTTGTTTAGACAATTGGGTGAGTTTGTATTGTGGTGATGGGTTTGTTTGGTATTGCTTTGTATTATATATATTAAATGTAGAAACATAGAAAATAGGTGCAGGAGGAGGCCATTTGGCCCTTCGAGCCAGCACCGCTATTCATGGTGATCATGGCTGATCATCTACAATCAGTAACCTGTGCCTGCCTTCTCCCCATATCCCTTGATTCCACTAGCCCCCAGAGCTCTATCTAACTCTTTTAAATCCATCCAGTGAATTGGCCTCCACTGCCTTCTGTGGCAGAGAATTCCACAAATTCACAACTCTCTGGGTGAAAAAGATTTTTCTCACCTCAGTTTAAAATGGCCTCCCCTTTATTCTAAGACTGTGTCCCCTGGTTCTGGACTCGCCCAACATTGGGAACATTTTTCCTGCATCCAGCTTGTCCAGTCCTTTTATAATTTATACGTCTCTATAACCTTCTAAACTCCAGTGAATATTATTGCATTTAGTGTTGTTTACTCGTCTCCCTGAGTACCAGGCCTCCCACAATGAGACGCTCCGTGAGTTCACTGTGGCATGCTGCTACCTGGGCCCAGTGGAGATTGCTACCGTGATTGTCTGTGACAACACTGCTGTATCTAACGCATGCTTGAATCGGACTGTTCTGCCCCTGCCTCTAATCCCCACACTCGCCTCCTCCCACTCTCCCTGTCTAAGTGCATCAACATTTCTCTCGGGTCTTTCCGCTGGCCGTTTGGCAGCGTGTTCCTGCCTGCTACTGGGGAAAAGTGATGTGAGCTCTTGGCGGAAGGTTGGGAGAAATGCAGGAGGTGCCAGTAAATATCAGAGGTGCTGAAGTGAGGATGGTTGCTGGGCAAGTCTCACCAAAACGTTTCCTGCTCCACCCTGAAGCTACAGCCACTGAAGCACACTAAAGCCTCTAGTCCCCAGCTCCTCTCTCATGTCCCCCATTGCCACACTGCTCAGTACCACCAGGAGACTTACCGCTGGTGATCCCCTCATTCATCCATAGCATCCCCCTGGTGTACGTGGTGAGCTCACTGACTGCTAGCATCATGGTCTGGTTGGGCAACTCAAATGCCCAGCAACGATGGAGACTACGGAGTGGTGCACACTGCCCGGTCGCTCCTCACAAGTACTGTGAAGGGATCTACAGGAGGCACTGCCTCAAAAAAGGGACCCTTTTAATACTACCCTGGCCACGCTCTCATCTTGCTGCTATCACCGGGAAGGAAGGTACAGGAGCCTGAAAACCGTGACCTCCAGGTTCAAGAACAGCTTCTTCCCAGCAACCATCAGGCAGGCTCCTGAACATCTCACTAACCTCCCCAACTATGTTGTTCTAGCTCTGTGCTGGTGGCACTACAGACTTTCAATTTTATGCTTACCCACTACCATGATGATTCATTTATTGCATTATTGATGATTATATATTTATCCCTGTGCTTTTGTGTTTCATTGTTCTAAGACTGGTATCTATCACAAGTAAACTCTCTTCATCACACACACTCTGCCCAATGTGAGCTGTTCCTTCCCTCTCTGTCATCAGTTCATTCACCAGGTCTCTATCCACATAGTACATTACTCCCACTCATGTGCCTTCCAACTTCAGTCTACAATCGCATGCACCTTGAGGCCAGTTTATTGGCTATATTTAAGAGGGAGTTAGATGTGGCCCTTGTGGCTAAAGGGATCAGGGGGTATGGAGAGAAGGCAGGTACGGGATACTGAGTTGGATGATCAGCCATGATCATATTGAATGGAGGTGCAGGCTCGAAGGGCCGAATGGCCTACTCCTGCACCTATTTTCTATGTTTCTATGCAACTTCAGTACACAATCACTTGTCCCTTCCAACTTCAGTCTACAATCCTATGCACCTTCCAACTTCAGTACACAATCTTGTGTCCCTTCCAACTTCAGTACACAATCTTGTGTCCCTTCCAACTTCAGTACACAATCTTGTGTCCCTTCCAACTTCAGTACACAATCTTGTGTCCCTTCCAACTTCAGTACACAATCCTATGCACCTGCCAACTTCAGTACACAATCTTGTGTCCCTTCCAACTTCAGTACACAATCTTGTGTCCCTTCCAACTTCAGTACACAATCTTGTGTCCCTTCCAACTTCAGTCTACAATCCTATGCACTTTCCAACTTCAGTACACAATCTTGTGTCCCTTCCAACTTCAGTACACAATCTTGTGTCCCTTCCAACTTCAGTACAATTTATCCCAAAGAGGAGGAAAGATTCCAAGGGGAGTAAGAGGCACCCGTGGCTGACAAGGGAAGTCAAGGACAGCATAAAAATAGAAGAGAAGAAGTACAACAAAGCAAAGAAGAGTGGGAAGCCAGAGGATTGGGACTCTTTTAAAGAGCAACAGAAGATGACTAAGAAGGCAATACGGGGAGAAAAGATGAGGTACGAGGGTAAACTAGCCAATAATACAAAGTAGGATAGTAAAAGCTTTTTTAGGTATGTAGAGGGAAAAAATTGTCAAGTCAAATGTGGGTCCCTTGAAGACAGAAGCGGGGGAATATATTATGGGGAACAAGGAAATGGCAGACGAGTTGAACCGGTACTTTGGATCTGTCTTCACTAAGGAAGATACAAACAATCTCCCAGATGTTCTAGTGGCCAGAGATCCTAGGATGATGGAGGAACTGAAGGAAATCCACATTAGGCAGGAAATGGTGTTGGGTAAACTGATGGGACTGAAGGCTGATAAATCCCCAGGGCCTGATGGTCTGCATCCCAGAGTACTTAAGGAGGTGGCGCTAGAAATTGTGGACGCATTGGTGATCATTTTCCAATGTTCTATAGATTCAGGATCAGTTCATGTGGATTGGAGGGTAGCTAATGTTGTCCCACTTTTTAAGAAAGGAGGGAGAGAGAAAACGGGAAATTATAGACCAGTTAGTCTGACATCAGTGGTGGGGAAGATGCTGGAGCCAATTATAAAAGACGAAATTGCGGAGCATTTGGATAGCAGTAACAGGATCGTTCCGAGTCAGCATGGATTTACGAAGGGGAAATCATGCTTGACTAATCTTCTGGAATTCTTTGAGGATGTAACTAGGAAAATTGACAGGGGAGAGCCGGTGGATGTGGTGTACCTCGACTTTCAGAAAGCCTTTGACAAGGTCCCACATAGGAGATTAGTGGGCAAAATTAGAGCACATGGGTAGGGTACTGACATGGATAGAAAATTGGTTGACAGTCAGAAAGCAAAGAGTGGGGATAAATGGCAGGCAGTGACTAGTGGGGTACCGCAAGGCTCGGTGCTGGGACCACAGCTATTTACAATATACATTAATGACTTGGATGAAGGGATTAAAAGTACCATTAGCAAATTTGCAGATGATACAAAGCTGGGTGGTAGTGTGAACTGTGAGGAAGATGCTATGAGGTTGCAGGGTGACTTGGACAGGTTGTGTGAGTGGGCGGATGCATGGCAGATGCAGTTTAATGTGGATAAGTGTGAGGTTATCCACTTTGGTGGTAAGAATAGGAAGGCAGAGTATTATCTGAATGGTGTCAAGTTAGGAAAAGGGGACGTACAACGAGATCTGGGTGTCCTAGTGCATCAGTCACTGAAAGGAAGCATGCAGGTACAGCAGGCAGTGAAGAAAGCCAATGGAATGTTGGCCTTCATAACAAGAGGAGTTGAGTATAGGAGCAAAGAGGTCCTTCTGCATTTGTACAGGGCCCTAGTGAGACCGCACCTGGAGTACTGTGTGCAGTTTTGGTCTCCAAATTTGAGGAAGGATATTCTTGCTATTGAGGGCGTGCAGCGTAGGTTTACTAGGTTAATTCCCGGAATGGCGGGACTGTCATATGTTGAAAGACTGGAGCGACTAGGCTTGTATACACTGGAATTTAGAAGGATGAGAGGAGATCTTATCGAAACGTATAAGATTATTAAGGGGTTGGACACATTAGAGGCAGGAAACATGTTCCCAATTTTGGGGGAGTCCAGAACAAGGGGCCACAGTTTAAGAATAAGGGGTAGGCCATTTAGAACAGAGATGAGGAAAAACTTTTTCAGTCAGAGAGTTGTGAACCTGTGGAATTCTCTGCCTCAGAAGGCAGTGGAGGCCAATTCTCTGAATGTATTCAAGAGAGAGCTAGATAGAGCTCTTAAGGATAGCGGAGTCAGGGGGTATGGGGAGAAGGCAGGAACGGGGTATTGATTGAGAATGATCAGCCATGATCACATTGAATGGCGGTGCGTACAGGCTCAAAGGGCCGAATGGCCTCCTCCTGCACCTATTGTCTATTGAGTGACAATCACATGTCCCTTCCAACTTCAGTACACAATCGCGTTGTGCCTTCCTATCAAAAGCTTATGAGATGCCAGGTACAATGTTTACTGTCCACTCTCTGTCTGACCCGAAGCGTCACCTATTCATGTTCTCCAGAGATGCTGCTTGACCCGCTGGGTTACTCCAACACGCTGTGTCTTTCCTTGCTAAACCAGCATCTGCAATTTCTTGTTTCTATTTTTACTGCTATTTATTCTGCAAGTTGAAACACAAGAGTGTCAACAGGGATATCAGACATGGCCTGTCTCTCGTAACTCCAGGTTGACTTGACTCAAGACTGTTACTATCTTCCAACTACCTTGCTACCATTTCTAAGACGGTCATCTTTCCATTCTGTCTGTCTCTCCTTTCTAGATCATGGGTTACATTTGCTACCCTCCAAAAGTGGGAATGGTTGTGGGATCGATGGCCCATTGGAAGATGAATGAATGAATGAATGAATGATCCACGCTGTATGTTTAAGTCTACGTCTGTCTACAGAACCCTACAGCATGTCACCGGTCCTGGGGGTGTGTGTTTCAGTCCCGCTATTTCCCCAGTAACACTTTTTCCTGAAGAGGTTTTGTTGAGTTTTCCGTTCACTCCAGAGTTGTGGGTCGCCAGGACTCAGGCACTTTGTTACATTCCCTTGCCATTTCCTCAGTACAATGACCTCCGTCTCAGTCTGA
This sequence comes from Rhinoraja longicauda, assembly GCF_053455715.1. NCBI lineage: Eukaryota > Metazoa > Chordata > Chondrichthyes > Rajiformes > Arhynchobatidae > Rhinoraja > Rhinoraja longicauda. The sequence goes on along the minus strand of NC_135954.1, from coordinate 115,483,224 downwards.
AGGGGACTCAGGCAGAGAACTCGACAGTACCGTATCCCTCTAAACCCTCCCTAACCATATATCTGTCCAAATGTCTTGTAAAAGTCATAAACATTTCTCTCGCTTCCTCGGGCAGCTCATGGACTATCTTCTGAGTGAAGACGTTGCCCCTGAGGTCCCTCTTAAATCTCCCCCCTCACCTGCACCCTGGCATCCACTTTATCCATGCCCCTCATGATGTTATACACGTCAGTACAGCCACTCCCCAGCCTCCCACGCCCCAGGGGCCGGTGTTGGATCCAACATTACAGATTTGGATGATGACAAGCGTAACCTTGTAGGTTCATGACACTAAGATTGCTGGTGTAGTAGATGGTGAGTTGACAACACAATCTATATCAGTGAGGAAGGTGGGCCAAGGAATAACAAAAGGAATGTAACTCTGACAAGTGTTAGGGCAGGACACACAGCAAGTCGTATAGCCCTGGTGAGTATGTAGAACAGAGAGATCTGGGAGTGCAGGTGCACGGCTCCATAAAGTGGTGGGGCAGGTGGACAGGGTGGTGGTGAAGGCATTTGGTCTGCTTGCCTTAATTGGGAAGGGCATTAAGTAGAACAGTTGAATATTTTGATGCTATTGAGGTAGTGCAGAGTACATTCACCAGATTAATCCCCGGGATGGCGGGACTGTCATATGAGGAAAGATTGGAAAGACTGGGCTTGTATTCACTGGAGTTTAGAAGGATGAGAGGGGATCTTATAGAGACGTATAAAATTATGAAAGGACTGGACAAGCTAGATGCAGGAAAAATGTTCCCAATGTTGGGGGAGTCCAGAACCAGGGGCCACAGTTTTAGAATAAAGGGGAGGCCATTTAAAACTGAGGTGAGAAAAATCTTTTTCACCCAGAGAGTTGTGAATTTGTGGAATTCTCCGCCACAGAGGGCAGTGGAGGCCAAATCACTGGATGGATTTAAAAGAGAGTTGGATAGAGCTCTCGGGGCTAGCGGAATCAAGGGATATGGGGAGAAGGCAGGAACGGGGTACTGATTGTGGATGATCAGCCATGATCACAATGACTGGCGGTGCTGGCTCGAAGGGCCAAATGGCCTCCTCCTGCACCTGTTGTCTATGTCTCTACGTAAGTGTACAAGTCGGCGGTGTGAAAGAAATTAATCAGAAAGTTACCTGGGCCTGAGTACTAGAGTTACAGTCTACAAGTGACATAGTTGACATATTTTTCTTTGATGCTGATGTCAAGGGGTGACCTTATTGAGGTGCACAAGATAGTATATAAAGTGAATGTTCTCAGGGTACATTATTTAAAGACGAGAGGGCGTAGGCTTAAGGTGAGAAGGGAGAGATTTACAAGGGGCCTCACGGGCAAGTTTACACAGGGTATCACAAAATGCTGGAGTAACTCAGCAGGTCAGGCAGCATCTAGGAGAGAAGGAATGGGTGACGTTTCGGGTCGAGACACTTCTTCAGGGGGGCGGGACAAAGAAATGATATAGGTGGAGGCAGGAAGACAGTGGGAGAACTGGGAAAGGGGGAGGGAAAGAGAGGGACAGAGGAACTATGTAAGGTTAGAGAAGTCAACGTTTATAGGGTATTCCTAACATGGAATGAGCTGCCAGAAGGTGCTGTAGAAGTGGATACAATGACAACCTTCACACACAGTTGGACACTTGGAGAGGAAGGGTTTAGAGGCATCTGGAGCAAATGCAGGCTTGGTCCCTGCAGTATACCAAGGTGGTGGGCACGGACAAGCTGGCCGATGGGCCAGGAGAGGTTCCTGAGGCCACAGTGTGTCCAGAACTGTCAGCCACCACAGCGTGCCTGTCTGTGGCTGGCTGGACAGAAGGTGTGAGACTCAGCCACGTGTCACAACCTGATCCACACTCTCACGCTGCTGAGGTGGACTGGCAGCCACAGGGGACCCAGCAACACAACACTAACAAGCACATGCCAATGGAACCAGGGACCAGGCAGCCCACCACAGCACCAGGACCGCAAGGCCCTCAACCCAAGCCCACTGCATGCTCACCCATCCAAGCTCAGCCACCCCTAACACAGCACAGCCAATGATGCAGGGCAGGGCTTCAGGCGGGAGGCAGGGACTGGGCATGGGGCAGGGACTGGGGATGGGGACGGGGCAGGGACTGGGGATGGGGACGGGGCAGGGACTGGGGATGGAGCAGGGACTGGGGATGGGGACGGGGCAGGGACTGGGGATGGGGCAGGGACTGGGGATGGGGACAGGGCAGGGACTGGGGATGGGGCAAGGACTGGGGATGGGGACAGGGCAGGGACTGGGGACAGGGCAGGGACTGGGGATGGGGCAAGGACTGGGGATGGGGACAGGGCAGGGACTGGGGACAGGGCAGGGACTGGGGATGGGGCAAGGACTGGGGATGAGGACAGGGCAGGGACTGGGGATGGGGCAGGGACTGGGGATGGGGCAGGGACTGGGGATGGGGCAGGGACGGGGGATGGGGCAGGGACGGGGGATGGGGCAGGGACGAGGGATTGGGACGGGGCAGGGACTGGGGATGGGGCAGGGACGGGGGATGGGGCAGGGACGGGGGATGGGGACGGGGCAGGGACTGGGCATGGGGATGGGGCAGGGACTGGGGATGGGGACGGGGCAGGGACTGGGGATGGGGCAAGGACTGGGGATGGGGACAGGGCAGGGACTGGGGATGGGGACGGAGCAGGGACTGGGGATGGGGCAAGGACTGGGGATGGGGCAAGGACTGGGGATGGGGACAGGGCAGGGACTGGGGACAGGGCAGGGACTGGGGATGGGGACAGGGCAGGGACTGGGGACAGGGCAGGGACTGGGGATGGGGACAGGGCAGGGACTGGGGACAGGGCAGGGACTGGGGATGGGGCAAGGACTGGGGATGGGGACAGGGCAAGGACTGGGGACAGGGCAGGGACTGGGGATGGGGCAAGGACTGGGGATGGGGACAGGGCAGGGACTGGGGATGGGGCAGGGACTGGGGATGGGGCAGGGACTGGGGTAGGGACTGGGGATGGGGCAGGGACGGGGGATGGGGCAGGGACGGGGGATGGGGACGGGGCAGGGACTGGGGATGGGGCAGGGACGGGGGATGGGGACGGGGCAGGGACTGGGCATGGGGATGGGGCAGGGACTGGGGACGGAGCAGGGACTGGGGATGGGGACGGAGCAGGGACTGGGGATGGGGACGGAGCAGGGACTGGGGATGGGGACGGGGCAGGGACTGGGGATGGGGACGGAGCAGGGACTGGGGATGGGGCAGGGACGGGGGATGGGGGAGGGACTCGGGATGGGGCAGGGACGGGGGACGGGGCAGGGACGGGGGATGGGGCAGGGACGGGGGATGGGGCAGGGACTGGGGATGGGGATGGGGCAGGGACTGGGGATGGGGCAGGGACTGGGGATGGGGCAGGGACGGGGGATGGGGCAGGGACTGGGGATGGGGATGGGGCAGGGACTGGGGATGGGGCAGGGACTGGGGATGGGGCAGGGACTGGGGATGGGGATGGGGCAGGGACTGGGGATGGGGCAGGGACTGGGGATGGGGCAGGGACGGGGGATGGGGCAGGGACTGGGGATGGGGCAGGGACTGGGGATGGGGCAGGGACTGGGGATGGGGCAGGGACTAGGGATGGGGCAGGGACTGGGGATGGGGCAGGGACTGGGGATGGGGCAGGGACTGGGGATGGGGCAGGGACGGGGGATGGGGCAGGGACGGGGGATGGGGCAGGGACGGGGAAGGGGCAGGGACGGGGGACGAGGCAGGGACGGGATGGGGCAGGGACTGGGGATGGGGCAGGGACTGGGGATGGGGCAGGGACTGGGGATGGGGACAGGGCAGGGACTGGGGATGGGGACGGGGCAGGGTCTGGGGATGGGGACGAGGCAGGGACTGGGGATGGGGACAGGGACTGGGGATGGGGACAGGGCAGGGACTGGGGATGGGGACGGGGCAGGGACTGGGGATGGGGCAAGGACTGGGGATGTGGCAGGGATGGGGGATGGGGCAGGGACTGGGGATGGGGACGGGGCAGGGACTGGGGATGGGGACGGGGCAGGGACTGGGGATGGGGACGGGGCAGGGACTGGGGATGGGGACGGGGCAGGGACTGGGGATGGGGCAGGGACTGGGGATGGGGCAGGGACTGGGGATGGGGCAGGAACTGGGGATGCGGCAGGGACTGGGGATGGGGCAGGGACTGGGGATGGGGATGGGGCAGGGACTGGGGATGGGGCAAGGACTGGGGATGGGGACAGGGCAGGGACTGGGGTAGGGACTGGGGATGGGGCAGGGACGGGGGATGGGGCAGGGACGGGGCATGGGGACGGGGCAGGGGGACTGGGCAGGGACTGGGGATGGGGACAGGGCAGGGACTGGGCATGGGGCAGGGACTGGGGATGGGGCAGGGACTGGGGATGGGGACGGGGCAGGGACTGGGGATGGGGCAGGGATGGGGGATGGGGCAGGGACGGGGCATGGGGCAGGGATTGGGCAGGGACTGGGGATGGGGACGGGGCAGGGACTGGGGATGGGGCAGGGATGGGGACGGGGCATGGGGACGGGGCAGGGACTGGGCATGGGGATGGGGCAGGGACTGGGGATGGGGACGGGGCAGGGACTGGGGATGGGGCAAGGACTGGGGATGGGGACAGGGCAGGGACTGGGGATGGGGACGGAGCAGGGACTGGGGATGGGGCAAGGACTGGGGATGGGGCAAGGACTGGGGATGGGGACAGGGCAGGGACTGGGGACAGGGCAGGGACTGGGGATGGGGACAGGGCAGGGACTGGGGACAGGGCAGGGACTGGGGATGGGGACAGGGCAGGGACTGGGGACAGGGCAGGGACTGGGGATGGGGCAAGGACTGGGGATGGGGACAGGGCAAGGACTGGGGACAGGGCAGGGACTGGGGATGGGGCAAGGACTGGGGATGGGGACAGGGCAGGGACTGGGGATGGGGCAGGGACTGGGGATGGGGCAGGGACTGGGGTAGGGACTGGGGATGGGGCAGGGACGGGGGATGGGGCAGGGACGGGGGATGGGGACGGGGCAGGGACTGGGGATGGGGCAGGGACGGGGGATGGGGACGGGGCAGGGACTGGGCATGGGGATGGGGCAGGGACTGGGGACGGAGCAGGGACTGGGGATGGGGACGGAGCAGGGACTGGGGATGGGGACGGGGCAGGGACTGGGGATGGGGACGGAGCAGGGACTGGGGATGGGGCAGGGACGGGGGATGGGGGAGGGACTCGGGATGGGGCAGGGACGGGGGACGGGGCAGGGACGGGGGATGGGGCAGGGACGGGGGATGGGGCAGGGACTGGGGATGGGGATGGGGCAGGGACTGGGGATGGGGCAGGGACTGGGGATGGGGCAGGGACGGGGGATGGGGCAGGGACTGGGGATGGGGATGGGGCAGGGACTGGGGATGGGGCAGGGACTGGGGATGGGGCAGGGACTGGGGATGGGGATGGGGCAGGGACTGGGGATGGGGCAGGGACTGGGGATGGGGCAGGGACGGGGGATGGGGCAGGGACTGGGGATGGGGCAGGGACTGGGGATGGGGCAGGGACTGGGGATGGGGCAGGGACTAGGGATGGGGCAGGGACTGGGGATGGGGCAGGGACTGGGGATGGGGCAGGGACTGGGGATGGGGCAGGGACGGGGGATGGGGCAGGGACGGGGATGGGGCAGGGACGGGGAAGGGGCAGGGACGGGGGACGAGGCAGGGACGGGATGGGGCAGGGACTGGGGATGGGGCAGGGACTGGGGATGGGGCAGGGACTGGGGATGGGGACAGGGCAGGGACTGGGGATGGGGACGGGGCAGGGTCTGGGGATGGGGACGAGGCAGGGACTGGGGATGGGGACAGGGACTGGGGATGGGGACAGGGCAGGGACTGGGGATGGGGACGGGGCAGGGACTGGGGATGGGGCAAGGACTGGGGATGTGGCAGGGATGGGGGATGGGGCAGGGACTGGGGATGGGGACGGGGCAGGGACTGGGGATGGGGACGGGGCAGGGACTGGGGATGGGGACGGGGCAGGGACTGGGGATGGGGACGGGGCAGGGACTGGGGATGGGGCAGGGACTGGGGATGGGGCAGGGACTGGGGATGGGGCAGGGACTGGGGATGGGGCAGGGACTGGGGATGGGGCAGGGACTGGGGATGGGGATGGGGCAGGGACTGGGGATGGGGCAAGGACTGGGGATGGGGACAGGGCAGGGACTGGGGTAGGGACTGGGGATGGGGCAGGGACGGGGGATGGGGCAGGGACGGGGCATGGGGACGGGGCAGGGACGGGGCATGGGGACTGGGCAGGGACTGGGGATGGGGACAGGGCAGGGACTGGGCATGGGGCAGGGACTGGGGATGGGGCAGGGACTGGGGATGGGGACGGGGCAGGGACTGGGGATGGGGCAGGGATGGGGGATGGGGCAGGGACGGGGCATGGGGCAGGGATTGGGCAGGGACTGGGGATGGGGACGGGGCAGGGACTGGGGATGGGGCAGGGATGGGGACGGGGCAGGGACGGGGCATGGGGACGGAGCAGGGACTGGGGACGGGGCAGGGACTGGGGATGGGGCAGGGACTGGGCAGTGACTGGGGATGGGGCAGGGACTGGGGGTGGGGCAGGGACTGGGGATGGGGCAGGGACGGGGCATGGGGCAGGGACTGGGGATGGGGACGGGGCAGGGACTGGGGATGGGGCAGGGACTGGGGATGGGGCAGGGACTGGGGATGGGGACGGGGCAGGGACTGGGGACGGGGCAGGGACGGGGGATGGGGCAGGGACGGGGCATGGGGCAGGGACTGGGGATGGGGACGGGGCAGGGACTGGGGATGGGGCAGGGACTGGGGATGGGGCAGGGACTGGGGACGGGGCAGGGACTGGGGACGGGGCAGGGACTGGGGATGGGCAGGGACTGGGGATGGGGCAGGGACTGGGGATGGGGACGGGGCAGGGGATGGGGCAGGGACTGGGGATGGGGCAGGGACTGGGGATGGGGCAGGGACTGGGGATGGGGCAGGGACTGGGGATGGGGCAGGGACTGGGGATGGGGACAGGGCAGGGACTGGGGATGGGGACGGGGCAGGGACTGGGGACGGGGCAGGGACTGGGGATGGGGATGGGACAGGGGACAGGGCAGGGACGGGGCATGGGGATGGGACAGGGGATGGGGATGGCAATGGAGATGGCGCAGGGGCAGGGGCTGGGACCACCACGCTGGCACTGAGATGCACACAGCATGCAGCTGTACCTGGATCTCGTACACCGGTTTGGATGACGGGATTGCTGCAAACTGGCGGTAATCAAACTTCTTTTCTGACCAGGACTGCAGGGACAGTAAAGACCAGTGAGAACAAAAAACAACCACAATGTGAGGACAGGAGAGAAACACTACACTGTGGACCAGGAAACACCACACTGTGGACCAGGAAACACCACACTGTGGACCAGGAAACACCACACTGTGGACCAGGAAACACCACACTGTGGACCAGGAAACACCACACTGTGGACCAGGAAACACCACACTGTGGACCAGGAAACACCACACTGTGGACCAGGAAACACCACACTGTGGACCAGGAAAC
>NC_135954.1:115448062-115475119 GCF_053455715.1 Rhinoraja longicauda | reverse complement strand
GGGCACATGGCAGTGGCATGGGAGACGTAGATGGGTCAGACCCAGAGTGAATGTGCCGCCACACTGTCCCGTCACCATCAGATACACGGGCAGCACTGGACACACACGGCACGTGGAGTGGGACACGTGGACACGTGCACAGGACACGTGGAGTGGGACACGTGGACACGTGCACAGGACACGTGGAGTGGGACACGTGGACACGTGCACAGGACACGCGGACAGGACACGCAGACAGGACACGCGAACATGTGGAGTGGGACACGTGGAGTGGGACATGCAGACACATGGAGTGGGACACGTGGACAGGACACGCAGACATGTGCAGTGGGACACGTAGTGTGACGAGACACGTGGCGAGTCATTGAACATGTGACACACGTGGGCGTAGGGAGCACACGTACCCGGTGGGCGGGGAGTCGCGGAGCCTGCGGTCCACACGCTCGATCTTGTACTCGACGCCTTCAATCACCACGGTGCCCTGAACACTGAGCTGTGCTGCCTGCCGCTCCTCTTCCTCCTCATCCTCCTCCTCCTGCACCACCCCCGCACCACGCCGCATCCTCCACTCTGTCCGTGACACACCACACGGCTCAACACACGCACACACAGGCAGAGCCCCCCACACCCCCACAGGCAGAGCCCCCCACACCCCCACAGGCAGAGCCCCCCACCCCCCCACAGGCAGAGCCCCCCACACCCCCACAGGCAGAGCCCCCCACCCCCCAAGACCCACATCCTCCACTCTGTCTGTGACACAGCACATGGCTCAGCACACGCAGGCAGAGCCCCCCCCCACCCACACACAAGGCCCCCCCCCACCCACACGACCCCCCACCCACACACAAAGCCCCCCCACCCGCACACACCCCCGGGCAGAGCCCCCCCTCCCCCACCCCCATGCACGCAGAGCCCCCCCCCCACACACTCACCCTCCTCCTCCCTCATCTTCCTCAGATCGTCCTCGGCGACGAGGGAGACTCGCTTGGGCCTGTCAGCGGCGGGCGGCCTCACCTCCATCTCAAAGTACTGCTGCCGCTCCCGGAACGACTGCTGCTCCGGGCTGTTGGGGCCACGGGGAGAACCGGGCTACCAGAGACAGGGGACAGTCACACACGCACCAACACACGGACACGCACACGCACAGACTCGCGGACAGATGGACACGCACACGCACCGACACGCAGACATGCACCGACACGCGGACACGGACACGCATGTACTGATAGGCGAACACGCACGCACCGACATGCAACCGACACACGGACACGCAACTGACACGCGGACACAGACACGCATGTACGGACACGCGTCCACCGACACGCGGACACAGACACGCTCGCACTGACACACGGACACAGATAAGCACGCACCAACACGAGGACACGGACACATGGACCAGGGCTGCCAGAGACACCGGGGAGAGTCAGACACGCATACACTGACATGGTCAGACGCACACGGACACGCCTGGCCACACGTACACGGTCAGACACGTTCTGACATACTGACAGGCTCGGACATATACAGGCCCACCACACCAGCCCCAACGCCCAGCACAGTGTGTGAGACCAGCCCTCCACACCAGGCCCACCGCCCAGCACAGTGTGTGAGACCAGCCCTCCACACCAGGCCCACCGCCCACCACACCAGGCCCACCGCCCACCACACCAGGCCCACCACACCAGGCCCACCGCCCAGCACACCAGGCCCACCACACCAGGCCCACCGCCCAGCACACCAGGCCCACCACACCAGGCCCACCGCCCAGCACACCAGGCCCACCACACCAGGCCCACCGCCCACCACACCAGGCCCACCACACCAGGCCCACCGCCCAGCACACCAGGCCCACCACACCAGGCCCACCGCCCAGCGCACCAGGCCCACCGCACCAGGCCCACCGCACCAGGCCCACCGCACCAGGCCCACCGCACCAGGCCCACCGCACCAGGCCCAGCGCACCAGGCCCACCGCACCAGGCCCACCGCACCAGGCCCACCGCACCAGGCCCACCGCACCAGGCCCACCGCACCAGGCCCACCGCACCAGGCCCACCGCACCAGGCCCACCGCACCTGGCCCACCGCACCAGGCCCACGCCACCGTTACTGCCCCACTGCCCAGCACAGAGTGTGTGTGTGAGTGACTAACCTGGCACACAGCGACTCACCTCAGTGGCAGACTTGGCCCTGATGTTTCTGTGCACGGGGAGATCCTGGGGGGAGAGAGAGACAGGACTGAGGTTGGTGGTGACACGGCCAGCTGCCACACACTGCCAGATGCCATGCATCCCTGCGGTGGAACGAGGGTGCAGCCACGTGCACCCCCACAGTACGTGTACCCCAGAATACACGCACCCCACAGTACACGCACCCCCACAGTGCGTGTACCACAGTGCGTGTACCACAGTGCGTGTACCACAGTGCGTGTACCACAGTAGGTGTACCACAGTGCGTGTACCGCAGTGCGTGTACCGCAGTGCGTGTACCACAGTGCGTGTACCACAGTGCGTGTACCACAGTGCGTGTACCACAGTACGTGTACCACAGTGCGTGTACCACAGTAGGTGTACCCCCACTTTCCCACAGTGCCCCAGGGGAGTGCGGTGACTGAACCTACCAGCTGGAAGGTGGGTGAGCTGGTGGATTCCCGTGGGACGCTGCTTCCACAAACCGGACTGTTGCTGGAGCTGGGTGTCTGCAAAACACAACAACATGTCCACCTGCTGGCTCCGCACCGAGGCCACGAACAGCCCCTGTACCTCCATCCCCTCCCTCACCCCCACTCCAGTCCCGACACACCCAGCCCCCCCTACACACCCAGCCCCCCCTACACACCCAGCCCCCCTACACACCCAGCCCCCCTACACACCCAGCCCCCCCTACACACCCAGCCCCCCTACACACCCAGCCCCCCCTACACACCCAGCCCCCCCTACACACCCAGCCCCCCCTGCACACCCAGCCCCCCCTACACACTCAGCCCCCCCTACACACCCAGCCCCCCCTACACACCCAGCCCCCCCTGCACACCCAGCCCCCCCTACACACCCAGCCCCCGCTCCCCCTACACACCCAGCCCCCGCTCCCCCAACACACCCAGCCCCCACACACCCAGCCCCCGCTCCCCTCCACACACCCAGCCCCCCCACACACCCAGCCCCCGCTCCCCCTACACACCCAGCCCCGGCTTCCCCCCACACACCCAGCCCCCCACACACCCAGCCCCCCACACACCCAGCCCCCCACACACCCAGCCCCCCACACCCAGACCCCCCACACACCCAGCCCCCACACACCCAGCCCCCCACACACCCAGCCCCCCCTACACACCCACCAGCCCCCCACACACCCAGCCCCCCACTTCCCCCCACACACCCAGCCCCCCCCACACCCAGACCCCCTACACACCCAGCCCCCGCTCCCCCTACACACCCAGCCCCCGCTTCCCCCCACACACCCAGCCCCCCACACACCCAGCCCCCCCACAAACCCAGCCCCCCCACACACCCAGCCCCCCCACACCCAGACCCCCCACACACCCAGCCCCCCACACACCCAGCCCCCCACACACCCAGCCCCCCCTACACACCCAGACCCCCCACACACCCAGCCCCCCACACACCCAGCCCCACACACCCAGCCCCCCCCACACCCAGCCCCCCCACACACCCAGCCCCCCCCCACACCCAGCCCCCCCCCCACACCCAGCCCCCCCACACACCCAGCCCCCCCACACCAGCCCCCCCCACACCCAGCCCCCCTACACCCAGCCCCCCCTACACACCCAGCCCCCCCAACACACCCAGCCCCCCCACACCCATCCCCCCCACACACCCAGCCCCCCTACACCCAGCCCCCCCTACACACCCAGCCCCCCACACCCAACCCCCCCACACCCAGCCCCCCCTACACACCCAGCCCCCCTACACACCCAGCCCCCCCACACACCCAGCCCCCCCCACACACCCAGCCCCCTACACACCCAGCCCCCTACACACCCAGCCCCCCCACACCCAGCCCCCCTACACACCCAGCCCCCCCCACACCCAGCCCCCCTACACACCCAGCCCCCCCACACACCCAGCCCCCCCACACACCCAGCCCCCCCTACACACCCAGCCCCCCCCACACACCCAGCCCCCCCTACACACCCAGCCCCCCCTACACACCCAGCCCCCCCCACACCCAGCCCCCCTACACACCCAGCCCCCCCTACACACCCAGCCCCCCCACACACCAGCCCCCCCTACACACCCAGCCCCCCCCACACCCAGCCCCCCCCACACACCCAGCCCCCTACACACCCAGCCCCCCCACACCCAGCCCCCCCTACACACCCAGCCCCCCTACACCCAGCCCCCCCACACACCCAGCCCCCTACACACCCAGCCCCCCCACACACCCAGCCCCCCACACCCAGCCCCCCTACACACCCAGCCCCCCCCACACACCCAGCCCCCCCACACCCAGCCCCCCCTACACACCCAGCCCCCCCAACACACCCAGCCCCCCCCACCCACCCATCCCCCCCACACACCCAGCCCCCCCACACCCAGCCCCCCTACACCCAGCCCCCCACACCCAGCCCCCCCTACACACCCAGCCCCCCCCCACACCCAGCCCCCCTACACCCAGCCCTACACACCCAGCCCCCCCACACCCAGCCCCCCCTACACACCCAGCCCCCCCACACCCAGCCCCCCCTACACACCCAGCCCCCCCTACACACCCAGCCCCCCCTACACCCAGCCCCCCCTACACACCCAGCCCCCCACACCCAACCCCCCCACACCCAGCCCCCCCTACACACCCAGCCCCCCCTACACACCCAGCCCCCCCACACACCCAGCCCCCCCCACACACCCAGCCCCCTACACACCCAGCCCCCTACACACCCAGCCCCCCTACACACCCAGCCCCCCCACACCCAGCCCCCCCTACACACCCAGCCCCCCCACACACCCAGCCCCCCCACACACCCAGCCCCCCCTACACACCCAGCCCCCCCACACACCCAGCCCCCCTACACACCCAGCCCCCCCTACACACCCAGCCCCCCCACACCCAGCCCCCCCTACACACCCAGCCCCCCCTACACACCCAGCCCCCCCACACCCAGCCCCCCCTACACACCCAGCCCCCCCCACACCCAGCCCCCCCCACACACCCAGCCCCCTACACACCCAGCCCCCCCACACCCAGCCCCCCCTACACACCCAGCCCCCCTACACCCAGCCCCCCCACACACCCAGCCCCCTACACACCCAGCCCCCCCACACACCCAGCCCCCCCACACCCAGCCCCCCTACACACCCAGCCCCCCCCCACACACCCAGCCCCCCCACACCCAGCCCCCCCTACACACCCAGCCCCCCCAACACACCCAGCCCCCCCCACCCACCCATCCCCCCCACACACCCAGCCCCCCCACACCCAGCCCCCCTACACCCAGCCCCCCACACCCAGCCCCCCCTACACACCCAGCCCCCCCCCACACCCAGCCCCCCTACACCCAGCCCTACACACCCAGCCCCCCCACACCCAGCCCCCCCTACACACCCAGCCCCCCCACACCCAGCCCCCCCTACACACCCAGCCCCCCCTACACACCCAGCCCCCCCTACACACCCAGCCCCCCCACACACACCCAGCCCCCCCACACCCAGCCATCGCCCCCGCCCCCCTCTGTCCCCCGCTGCCCTTGACACAACAACCTCTGGCCCCTCTGCTTCCCCCTGCACCCCCCCCACCTCGTTTCAGGACCATCACTGTTACCCTGTCCCTGCAACGTCCACTGCACCCCTTCACCCTGGCTCTTCCCCGCTCCCCGCACCCTCCCCTCCCCTCCCCTGGTCCTCTTCCTCCCCTCCTTGCAACCCCCCGTCCCCTCCCCAGCCCCTCCCTCCTCCCCCCCACTCCCCAGCCCCTCCCTCCCCCCCCCATTCCCAGCCCCTCCCCCCCCCACTCCCCAGCCCCTCCCCCCCCACTCCCCAGCCCCCCCCCACTCCCCAGCCCCTCCCCCCCCACTCCCCAGCCCCTCCCTCCTCCCCCCCACTCCCCAGCCCCTCCCCCCCCACTCCCCAGCCCCTCCCCCCACTCCCCAGCCCCTCCCCCCCACTCCCCAGCCCCTCCCCCCCCCACTCCCCAGCCCCTCCCCCCCCCCACTCCCCAGCCCCTCCCCCCCCCCCACTCCCCAGCCCCTCCCCCCCCTCCTCCCCCCACTCCCCAGCCCCTCCCCCCCCACTCCCCAGCCCCTCCCCCCCCCACTCCCCAGCCCCTCCCCCCCCACTCCCCAGCCCCTCCCTCCTCCCCCCACTCCCCAGCCCCTCCCCCCCCCCACTCCCCAGCCCCTCCCCCCCCCCACTCCCAGCCCCTCCCTCCTCCCCCCACTCCCCAGCCCCTCCCCCCCCCCACTCCCCAGCCCCTCCCCCCCCCCCACTCCCCAGCCCCTCCCTCCTCCCCCCCACTCCCCAGCCCCTCCCCCCCCCCCACTCCCCAGCCCCTCCCTCCTCCCCCCCACTCCCCAGCCCCTCCCCCCCCCCCACTCCCCAGCCCCTCCCTCCTCCCCCCCACTCCCCAGCCCCATCCCTCCCCCGGTCCTTCCCCCTTCACTCCCATGCAAACCCCCCCCCCCCGCCACTCCCCAGCCCCATCCCTCCCCCGGTCCTTCCACCTTCACTCCCATGCAACCCCCCCCCCAACTCCCCAGCCCCTCCCCCCCCACTCCCCAGCCCCTCCCCCCCCCTACTCCCCAGCCCCTCCCCCCCCCACTCCCCAGCCCCTCCCCCCCCACTCCCCAGCCACTCCCCCCCCCCCCCCACTCCCCAGCCACTCCCCCCCCCCCCACTCCCCAGCCCCATCCCTCCCCCGGTCCTTCCCCCTTCACTCCCCAGCCCCTCCCCCCCCCCACTCCCGGGCCCCTCCCCTTCCCCGGTCCTTCCCTCTCATGCAGACCCAGAGCATGCCTCGCTCTGTGTATACGAGTGCACGCGCACACACTCACCATCACACCACGGCATTAACACACATGCATGATCACACACAAACACGGACAGACACACGCACAATCAATCGCACATATGCAGACACATGCATGAGCACAGACGTGCTTCTGTGTGGCCAGGGTGCAGTGAGGATGTGCTGGGCCACGTACGCACACTGACCCAGGCTGACAACTACATCCTACACCTTGCACGTTTCCCTCTGCTCCACCGATAGTACTTCAACTTGGCGTTTAGTTCAGAGATACAGCGCGGAAACAGGCCCTTCGGCCCACCGTGTCCGCGCCGACCAGCGATCCCCGCACATTAACACTATCCTACACACACTGGGGACAATTTTCACATTTACCAAGCCAATTAACCTACAAACCTGCACGTCTTTGGAGTGTGGGAGAAAACCGAAGATCTGGGAGAAAACCCACGCAGGTCACGGAAAGAACGTACAAACTCCGTACAGACAGCACCCGTAGTTGGGATGAAACCCGGGTCTCCGGCGCTGCATTCGCTGTAAGACAGCAACTCTACCGCTGCATCACCGTGCCGTATTTTACAGTGTTAGCTGGTCTGATTGGATCGCATGCAAAACATTTACTGTTCCTTGGTCCATGTGACCAGAATAAACCTTAAGTTGGGACACACGTGCACACGCATGCAGGAGCACATACGTGTGCATGAGCATGCCTACACGCTGTGCCAGGGCGGGCCATGCCTGGGTTCCCTGGCCCATGTGAGTGTGTGCGTGCGCGCGCGTGTGTGTGTGTGTGTGTGTGTGCGGGGTGTGTGTGTGTGTGCGCGCGCGTGCGTGTGTATGTGTGTGTGTGTGTGTGCGTTCGTGCGTGCGTGCGTGCGTGCGTGTGTGTGGCGGGTGCTTGCCTGGACTCTGCTGATCGGGCTTGCCCTCCACCTCGCGTTCCCCAGCATGAAGGGGTTCTGGTGGAAGGGGATGGGCTGCAGATCGATCAGCACCTCCTCCTCCTGCTCCAGCAGTGCTGGGCTGGTGTGGGTGGGTGTCTGCCCGCCGTGGGGCCGAGCCGGGCTGGTGTGGGTCAGTGCCGGGCTGGTGTGGGTCAGTCCCTGCACACTGTGGGTCAGTGCCGGGCTGGTGTGGGTGGGTGTCTGCCCGCTGTGGGGCCGAGCCGGGCTGGTGTGGGTCAGTGCTGGGCTGGTGTGGGTGGGTGTCTGCCCGCCGTGGGGCCGAGCCGGGCTGGTGTGGGTCAGTGCCGGGCTGGTGTGGGTCAGTGCCGGGCTGGTGTGGGTGGGTGTCTGCCCGCCGTGGGGCCGAGCCGGGCTGGTGTGGGTCAGTGCCGGGCTGGTGTGGGTCAGTGCCGGGCTGGTGTGGGTGGGTGTCTGCCCGCTGTGGGGCCGAGCCGGGCTGGTGTGGGTCAGTGCTGGGCTGGTGTGGGTGGGTGTCTGCCCACTGTGGGGCCGAGCCGGGCTGGTGTGGGTCAGTGCCGGGCTGGTGTGGGTCAGTCCCTGCACACTGTGGGTCAGTGCTGGGCTGGTGTGGGTCAGTGCTGGGCTGGTGTGGGTCAGTGCTGGGCTGGTGTGGGTCAGTGCTGGGCTGGTGTGGGTCAGTGCTGGGCTGGTGTGGGTCAGTGCTGGGCTGGTGTGGGTCAGTGCTGGGCTGGTGTGGGGCAGTGCTGGGCTGGTGTGGGTCAGACCCTGCACACTGTGGGTCAGTGCTGGGCTGGTGTGGGTAAGTGCTGGGCTGGTGTGGGTCAGTGCTGGGCTGGTGTGGGTCAGTGCTGGGCTGGTGTGGGTCAGTGCTGGGCTGGTGTGGGTCAGTGCTGGGCTGGTGTGCGGCAGTGCTGGGCTGGTGTGGGTCAGTGCTGGGCTGGTGTGGGTCAGTGCTGGGCTGGTGTGGGTCAGTGCTGGGCTGGTGCGGGTCAGTGCTGGGCTGGTGCGGGGCAGTGCTGGGCTGGTGTGGGGCAGTGCTGGGCTGGTGTGGGACAGTCCCTGCACACTGTGCGGCAGTGCTGGGCCCCCACTCTGAGTGCCGGACCCCCACTCTGTAGCGCGTCCCCGTGCCGGGGGGGGAGGGGATCCACACTGGTCCTCCATCGCAGTCGCTCCTGCACACAGCTGAGGTCAGAGATGGACAGCGGGCGTTCACACACTCCCCACCCCCTGGGTCTAAACACCCACCACCCTGATGGCTCTGACCCCAACCCCAGCGACCGTGCCCACCCCCCACCCTGACCCCACCCCCCCGAACCCGCACCCCTAACCCCACCCCACCCCCCTGACCCCACCCCCCTAACCCCACACCACCCCCTAACCCCACCCCCCTAACCCCACCACACGCCCCTGACCCCACCCCCCTAACCCCACCACACGCCCCTGACCCCACCACACACCCCACCACACCCCCTAACCCCACCCCACCCCCCTGACCCCACCCCCTAACCCCACCCCACCCCCCTAACCCCACCCCACCCCCCTAACCCCACCCCACACCCCTAACCCCACCCCACCCCCCTAACACCACCCCCTAACCCCACCCCCTAACCCCACACCACCCCCTAACCCCACACCACCCCCCACCCCAACTCCCTAACCTCACACCACCCCCTAACCCCACACCACCCCCAACCCCCTAACCCCACACCACCCCCTAACCCCACCCCCTAACCCCACACCACCCCCTAACCCCACACCACCCCCTAACCCCACCCCACCCCCTAACCCCACACCACCCCCTAACCCCACACCACCCCCCACCCCAACCCCCTAACCCCACCCCACCCCCTAACCCCACACCACCCCCTAACCCCACACCACCCCCTAACCCCACACCACCCCCCACCCCACCCCACCCCCTAACCCCACACCACCCCCCACCCCAACCCCCTAACCCCACCCCCTAACCCCACACCACCCCCCACCCCACCCCACCCCCTAACCCCACACCACCCCCTAACCCCACACCACCCCCTAACCCCACCCCACACCCCTAACCCCACCCCACCCCCCTAACACCACCCCCTAACCCCACCCCCTAACCCAACCCCCTAACCCCACACCACCCCCTAACCCCACACCACCCCCCACCCCAACTCCCTAACCTCACACCACCCCCTAACCCCACACCACCCCAACCCCCTAACCCCACACCACCCCCTAACCCCACCCCCTAACCCCACACCACCCCCTAACCCCACACCACCCCCTACCTTGCCGTGGGCCTGGCTCCCAGTGCTGAGCCTGGGCTGTCTGGGGAGTGGGGAGAGGGGTCTGTCTGGGCCGTGGGGAGAGGGGTTTGTCCACTCAGCGGCTGGCAGCAGGTGCGGGACTGACAGCTCGCCAGGGCCGCCCGCGGGTGACGATGGCATTCCAGGCCGCACAGCCCGGCTGTTCCCAGCTCACCATTCCCCAGCTGTCTGACAGCTGGCTCTGCAATGCGGTCCGCCCCACACTGTCTGCGAGCTGCACTCCAGCCCAACCCACCTCAAATCTCCAGCAACATGGGCACAACCTGGGGCTCCAGCAAGGCGTGGACCCCTGTGTGCTGTGTGACTCTGTGCATAAGCAGAGTAAGCAACATCTTGTTCCTCTGTACCCCCATCCAGCTTGCCCCACTCATCCACCTGCCCCATCCAGCTTGCCCCACTCATCCACCTGCCCCAACACCCCCACTCCCTCTCCTGACCATCTTTGAGAGTCGCGGTGAACCCCACCTTGAACGGACAACACACATATACCGTATAGTTTATTTACTTTGGTTTAGAGATACAGCGCTGAAACAGGCCCTTCGGCCCACCGGGTACGCACCGACCAGCGATCCCCACACACTAACACCATCCTACACCCACTAAGGACAATTTTTACATTTACCACACACTCCCACCCACACACACACACACTCCCACACACACACACACACACACTCCCACACACACACTCCCACACACACACACACACACTCCCACACACACACACACACACACACACACACTCCCACACACACACTCCCACACACACACTCCCACACTCCCATCCACACACACTCCCACACACACACTCCCACCCACACACTCCCACCCACATACACACACCCACACACACTCCTACCCACACACACACCCACACTCCCACCCACACACACTCCCACCCACACACACACACGCACACACACTCCTACCCACACACACTCCCACCCACACCCATACACACACGAACATGCCCACACACAGATCATACACACACAAACATGCCCACACACAGGCTCCCATACACATATGAACATGCCCACACACAGGCTCACATACACACACAAACATGCCCAGGCACGTACCCATGAACATGCTCACATGCACATGCCCAAAACGCACACGGACCATACACACATGAAGATGCCCAGATGTACGCACGCGTCCATGCATGCACAGACTGCCTTACCCGGCTAACCCTCTGTATGCCCGTGCTGGGCAAGGCTGCCAGGGTTCTGTAATCCAGTTTCAGGGGTTCGGTGGTGTGCTTCTGTAACAAAGACAGAGGAAGATGAATACACGAGGGTCACTGCTCGCCACAGAGAGAGAGAACCCACACGAATGGACACCCGCACACAATCAGCTTCACCCCGTACCCCATGCCCCTCCCCACCCCACCCACCAGCCTGCCTCTCCTCCATACGCTCACCTCCCACCCCAGAGTCACACCTTATTCCCCCATCCCTCGCCCCTTCCACATCGCTCACCCCCACCCAGCTTTACATTGCATTCCTCCTCCTCTCTCTACCTGCCGCTCTCCTGTTCACCTCCAGTCTTCACTCACTCCACCCACCCATCAGCCAGCCACTACCCTCACCTTTATCCACCTATCCCCTAGAGCATCGACACACAACAGCAACCACTCCACCCACCCATCAATCAGCCAGTCACTTCCCTCACCTTCATCCACCTATCCCCTAGAGCATCGACACACAACAGCAACCACCCACCCACCCACCCATCAGCCAGTCACTTCCCTCACCTTCATCCACCTATCCCCTAGAGCATCGACACACAACAGTACAACACAGCAACAGGCCCCTGTTGCCAAGTTTAACTGAGCTGATCTGCCTGTTCATGATCCATATCTCTTCCCTGCACTTCCATCCACTCATCTACAAGGTGGACACAAAGTGCTGGAGTAACTCAGCGGGTCAGGCAGCATTTCGGGGGAGAAGGAATGGGTGACGTTTCTGGTCGAGACCCTTCTTCAGACTGACGGTCTCGACCCGAAACGTCACCCATTCCTTCTCTCCCGAGATGCTGCCTGACCCGCTGAGTTACTCCAGCATTTTGTGTCTACCTTCGATTTAAACCAGCATCTGCAGTTTTTCCTACACCTATCTACAAGCTTCTTAAATGCCACTGTCATATGTACCTCCACTGCCACCTCTGCCAGTGCATTCCAGGGCCCCACATTCACCCTGCACACCGCCATTAAACTTGCCCCCTCACCTTCCAGCAATGCCATCCAGTGATCGCCACTTCCAGCTTGAGAAAAATGGTTCCGACTGTCTACCCTATCTATGCCACTACGGATTTCACCTGGGCAGCTTACGTATGAACGTTGATCTCACTCATTTCAGCTGAAGACCCCCACCCCCCCGGTCATCCTACCAGTTGCACTGGACACATCCTTGTATCCTTCTTGTTATCACAGCCTCCACAGCCCAACAATGGCCTCCACCCTTCCTAAGCATATCTGTTGCCAGCCCCACAAACATAGACAATAGGTGAAGCAGGAGGCCACTTGACCCTTCAAGCCAGCACCGCCATTCATTGTGATCATGGCTGATCATCCACAATCAGTAGCCTTCTCCCCATATCCCTTGATTCCACTAGCCCCCAGAGCTCTATCTAACTCTCTTTTAAATTCATCCAGTGATTTGGTCTCCACTGCCCTCTGTGGCAGAGAATTCCACAAATTCACAACTCTCTGGGTGAAAAAGTTCCTTCTCACCTCAGTTTTAAATGGCCTCCCCTTTATTCTAAGACTGTGGCCCCTGGTTCTGGACTCCCCCAACATTAGGAACATTTTTCCTGCATCTAGCTTGTCCAGTCCTTTTATAATTTTATTCATCTCGATAAAATCACCTCTCATCCTTCTAAACTCCAGTGAACACAAGTCCAGTCTTTACAATCTTTCCTCAAATGACAGTCCCGCCATCCCGGGGATTAACCTCGTGAACCTACGCTGCACTGCCTCAATAGCAAGGACGTCCTTCCTCAAATTAGGAGACCAAAACTAGGGTCTCGTACCGAAACGTCAACCATTCCTTCTCTCCTGAGATGCTGCCTGGCCTGCTGAGTTGCTCCAGCATTTTGTGTCTACCTTTGATTTGAACCAGTTTTTTCCGTACATAATTCTGGTAAACCTCCTCTGCACTCTGTCCAAACCGTCCACATCTTTCCTGTAATTTGGTGACCAGAACTGCACTCAATACAGCAAATACGGCCGAACTAAATTCCAAAAGACTTCCGGCCATGTCCCGCCCCCACCCCTCTTTTCCAGCTTTCCCCCCAGAGCAACATCAGCCTGAGGAAGGGTCCCAAGTGGAAATGTCCTGTCCATTGCATCCGCAGATGCTGCCTGACTCCGCGTTCTTCCAGTGCTTCTTCCCTCTCACTCTCCTCACTCCCCTGTCAGCCAGTCCGGTTCTCCATCCCTCTTGCTCACTGCACCATTCTCCTCACCTCTGCCTCCTCCAGCCTCCGTGTGGCCTCCTCTTGCTCCCGACGCATCCTCTCCTTTCAGAGAAGGACAGACGCAGTTAGTGATAGAAACATAGACAATATGTGCAGGAGGAGGCCATTCCGCCCTTCCAGCCAGCATGGCCATTCATTGTGATCATGGCTGATCATCCACAATCAGTAACCCGTGCCTGCCTTCTCCCCATACCCCCTGACTCTGCTAGCCCCTAGAGTTCTGTCTAACTCTCTTTTAAATGAATCCAATGAATTGGCCTCCACTGCCTTCCAAGGCAGAGTATTCCACAAATTCATAGCTCTCTGGGTGAAAAAGTTTTTCCTCATCTCAGTTCTAAATTGCCTATCCCTTATTTTTAAATTGTGGCCCCTGGTTCTGGACTCCCCCAACATCGGGAACATGTTTCCTGCATCCAGCGTGTCCAATCCCTTAATAATTTTATATGTTTCTATAAGATCCCCTCTCATCCTTCTAAATTCCAGTGAATATGTGTTAATGTGGATAAGTGTGAGGTGGTAAGAATAGGAAGGCAGATTATTATCTGAATGGTGTCAAGTTAGGAAATGAGATCTGGGTG
This sequence comes from Rhinoraja longicauda, assembly GCF_053455715.1. Taxonomy (NCBI): domain Eukaryota; kingdom Metazoa; phylum Chordata; class Chondrichthyes; order Rajiformes; family Arhynchobatidae; genus Rhinoraja; species Rhinoraja longicauda. The sequence goes on along the minus strand of NC_135954.1, from coordinate 115,460,841 downwards.
TCCTTGTACATCAGTCACTGAAAGTAAGCATGCAGGTACAGCAGGCAGTGAAGAAAGCCAATGGAATGTTGGCCTTCATAACAAGAGGAGTTGAGTATAGGAGCAAAGAGGTCCTTCTGCAATTGTACAGTGCCCTGGTGAGACCGTACCTGGAGTACTGTGTGCAGTTTTGGTCTCCAAATTTGAGGAAGGATATTCTTGCTATTGAGGGCGTGCAGTGTAGGTTTACTAGGTTAATTCCTGGAATGGCGGGACTGGGCTTGGGCTTACCAGAATGCTGCCTGGGTTGCAGGCTTTCAGCGACAGCAAGCCGTTAGATAGACCTGGAACAGTTTTTTCTGCCACACAGACTTGAGGGCAGACTTGATAGAAGTATATAAAATGATGAGAGGCATAGATAGGGTTATTCATCGAGTGATAGTGTGGAAACAGGCCCTTCATAGTCATAGAGTCACAGAGTGATACAGTGTGGACACGGGCCCTTCATAGTCACAGAGTGATACAGTGTGGAAACAGGCCCTTCGGCCCAACTAGCCCACACCGGCCAACAATGTCCCAGCTTGCCTGCGCTTGGTCCATATCCCTCCAAACCTGTCTTATCCATGTACCTGTCCAACTGTTTCTTAAACGTTGGGATAGTCCCAGCCTCAACTACCTCCTCTGGCAGCTAGTTCCATACACCCACCACCCTTTGTGTGGAAAATTACCACTCGGATTCCTATTAAATCTTTCCCCCTTCACCTTGAACCTATGTCCCCTGGTCCTCGATTCCCCTACTCTGGGTAAAAGACTCTGTGCATCTACCCGATCTATTCCTCTCAGTCAGAATGTTTTTTCTGACAGTGGAAATGTCCAACACTGGAGGGCATGGGTGTAAGTGAGAGGGGGATAGTTTCAGGATGTGCGAGCTATGTTTTTGACACAGATAGTGGTGGGGGGCTAGAACACATTGCCAGGGATGGTGGTGGAGGCAGATATGATATGCTTTTGAATAGGCACCTGGGAGAGCAGGGAACGGAGGGATATGTATCATGTAGACAGATGAGATCACTTTATCTTGGCATCATACATCCACACAAAATGCTGGAGTAACTCTGCTGGTCAGGCAGACCCTTCAAGGGTCTCGACCCGAAACGTCACCCATTCCTTCTCTCCAGAGACGCTGCCTGGCCCGCTGAGTTACTCCAGAATTTTGTGTCTACCTTCGATTTAAACCAGCACCTGCAGTTTTCTTTCCTACACATCTTGGCTTCATGTTTGTCACAAACGTTGCAGCTGAAGAGCCCAGCCGTTCCTGTGGGGTACTGTTCTACGCATCGGAAGCAAGTGCAGAGACTGTTTGAAACCGGAAATAAACAAGAAATGCTGGAGTAACTCAGCACATGTTCCGAAGAAAAGGAAAACATATTCCTGACCAGTCTGCTGAGTTACTCCAGCATATGGTGGTCTATGAGAATGTATTTGAAGAGAGCAAGTGGCCAGAGTGGAAGCTGACTCACCCTCCAGCCCTCTGTCACAGTGACGAAACCCTCCCACTGCTGACTGCTTGCTGGGCTGCCAGCCGAACATTCACAGCTCCCATCCAATGCTGCTGGCTCCCACAGCTCCCATCCACAGCTCCCATCCCCACAGCTCCCATCCCCACAGCTCCCATCCCCACAGCTCCCATCCAATGCTGCTGGCTCCCACAGCTCCCATCCCCACAGCTCCCATCCAATGCTGCTGGCTCCCACAGCTCCCATCCCCACAGCTCCCATCCCCACAGCTCCCATCCCCACAGCTCCCATCCCCACAGCTCCCATCCAATGCTGCTGGCTCCCACAACTCCCATCTCCAGCTCCTGTCACCAGCTCCCGTCCCCAACTCCCCATCCCCACTCCCATCCACAACTCCTGTCACCAACTCCCATCCCCACAGCTCCCATCCCCACAGCTCCCATCCCCACAGCTCCCATCCCCACAGCTCCCATCCAATGCTGCTGGCTCCCACAACTCCCATCTCCAGCTCCTGTCACCAGCTCCCATCCACAGCTCCCGTCCCCAACTCCCCATCCCCACTCCCATCCACAACTCCTGTCACCAACTCCCATCCCCACAGCTCCCATCCGCACAACTCCCATCCCCAACTCCCATCTCCCACTCCCATCCCCAAATCCCACTCCCAACCCGAACTCCCATCCCCACTCCCCATCCCCAACTCCCACCCCCCAACTCCCCATCCCCACCACCAACTCCCATCCCCACTCCCATCCCCAACCCCCAACTCCCATCGCCACTCCCACCCCCAACTCCCATCCCCACTCCCATCCCCAACCCCCATCCCCAACTCCCATCGCCACTCCCACCCCCAACTCCCATCCCCACTCCCATCCCCAACCCCCATCCCCAACTCCCATCGCCACTCCCACCCCCAACTCCCATCCCCACTCCCAACTCCCATCCCCACTCCCACCCCCAACTCCCACCCCCCAACTCCCATCCCCCACTCCCATCCCCAACCCCCATCCCCCACTCCCATCCCCAACCCCCATCCCCAACTCCCATCTCCTTCCTAAAAGAACGTACTTTAATTCTGAGGCTATGACCTCTCTAGACAATAGGGGCAGGAGGAGGCCATTCGGCCCTTCGAGCCAGCACTGCCTTTCATTGTGATCATGGCTGATCATCCACAGCCTTCTCCCCATACCCCTTGATTCCACTAGCCCCTAGAGCTCTATCTAACTCTCTTTTAAATTCATCCAGTGAATTGGCCTCCACTGCCCTCTGTGGCAGAGAATGCCACAAATTCACAACTCTCTGGGTGGAAACTTTTCTTCTGACCTCAGTTTTAAGTGCAGTTCTTCAGTGGGATTGCAGAGATGGAGGGCCTCAGGAGGGAGTGGGTGTGGACCTGAGAGGATCCAATGTCACAGCAGGTCTCTCTCTGTGCCCTGGTCTCAGTGCAGCAGCTGGGAGATTCCTCCTGCAATCCTCGTCCACTCCGGCAGCTGCCCCTCGCAATGGGCACATTCCTGGATTTGTAAGGAGCCAGAATTCCACAGGCATACGTAACTCAGACCTTCAGGAGTGGAGCCGGGGCAAGTGCTTCAGACTGGGAGCCAAAGCCCAAGGATAAAGCCCAGAGGATTGGCATCATGGCCACACATGAAACTCCCAACAGCAAAACACTTCTGCAGCTTCACAAAACCTAGGTCAGACCACTTCTGGAATATTGCAGGTTGACACAAAATGCTGGAGTAACTCAGCGGCTCAGGCAGCATCTCTGGAGAGAAGGAATGGGTGACGTTTCGGGTCGAGACCCTTCTTCAGACTGAGAGTCAGGGGAGTGGGCGGGACAAAGATAGGATGTAGTTGGAGGCAGGAAGACTAGTGGGAGAACTGGGAAGGAGGAGGGGATAGAGAGGGAAAGCAGGGACTGTCTGAAGTTAGAGAAGCCAATGTTCATACCGCTGGGGTGTAAACTACCCAAGCGAAATATGAGATGCTGTTCCTCCAATTTGCTCTGGGCCTTACTCTGACAATGGAGGAGGCCCAGGACAGAAAGGTCAGACTGGGAATGGGAGGGGGAGTTTATGTGCTGAGCCACCGGGAGATCAGGTTGGTTAAGACGGACTGAGCGGAGGTGTTCAGCGAAACGATCGCCGAGCCTGCGTTTGGTCTCACCGATGTAGAGAAGTTGACACCTGGAACAGCGGATACAGTAGATGAGGTTGGAGGAGGTGCAGGTGAACCTCTGTCTCACCTGGAAAGACTGTTTGGGTCCTTGGATGGAGTTGAGGGTGGTGGTAAAGGGACAGGTGTTGCATCTCCTGCGGTTGCAGGGGAAAGTGCCCGGGGAGGGGGTGGTTTGGGTGGGAATGTTTAGGGCATGCAGGTCTGGTCGCCCCATTACAGGAAGGATGTAGCGTGCAGAGGAGGTTGACCAGAATGATGCCTGGGTTAGAGGGTTTCAGCTAAGGGGAGAGGTTGGATAGACTTGCATTGTGTTGCCTGGAACGTTGGCTGTTGAGGGGAGACTTGATTGGAAGTATATAAAATGATGAGAGGCACAGATACGGTAGACAGATCCTTTATCCCAACACTAGACAGCATTGCTATCAGGTGAGATGGGGAAAGTTTACTGGAGATGTACGAGTCAAGTCGTTTTACATCGAGGAGCCTGGAATGCACTGCCAGGGGTGGTGGTGGGGACAACTATGACAGTGGTGTTGAAGAGGCTTTTAGATAGGCAGATGGATGAGCAGTTCAACTTGGCATCATGTCTCTATGTTCACTGAACTGTTCTAGGTTGTAACACAAAGTGCTGAAGGAACTCAGTGGGGTATCATGGTTGATGCAGAGTTGTAGACTGAAGGGCCTATTCCTGTGCTAGAAACATAGAAAATAGGTGCAGGAGGAGGCCATTTGGCCCTTCGAGCCAGCACTGCCATTCATTATGATCATGGCTGATCATCCACAATCAGTACTCTGTGCCTGCCTTCTCCCTATATCTCTGATTCCGCTAGCCCCTAGAGCTCTATCTAACTCTCTTTTAAATTCATCCAGTGAATTGGCCTCCACTGCCCTCTGTGGCAGAGAATTCCACAAATTCACAACTTTCTGGATGAAAAAGTTTCTTCTCACCTCAGTTTTAAATGGCCTCCCCTTTATTCTTAGACTGTGACCCCTGGTTCTGGAACTGTTCCATGTTGTGCTGTTTCGGAACAGCTGTACTGTTCCATGTTCCTGTCCCCCCTCAATGGCATTGGTGGCAATCAGCATGACACGCATGTTAACAGATACCAAGTGGCTGACAAGCACGCCATCGATTGGACTGCTGGTTTCTCCATCTCAGGATGGATCTTGTGCAACAAAAGGTGGACGTTCCACCATCTGGCACAGTGAGCAAGGTTAGAGCCCATGGAATTAGGGGACGTGCACTCCTGTAATACCGTCACAGCACTGTATAGGACGGACACAGGCCCTTCAGCCCACATTTCCCATGCCCACCAATGTGGCATATTGGGTACATATGACCCACAGCCCTCTAAATCTTTGCCATCTGTCCAAATGACCGTGAATCAGTGAGAATCTGCTCCTGTGGATTGGGAGTGAGTTAACCGGTGGGAATAAAGGGCGGCACGGTGGCACAGCGGTAGAGTTGCTGCCTTACAACACTTGCAGCGCCGGAGACCCGGGTTCCACCCCGACTATGGGTGCTGTCTGTACGGAGTTTGTACGTTCTCCCCGTGACCTGCGTGGGTTTTCTCCGAGATCTTCGGTTTCCTCCCACACTCCAAAGACGTGCAGGTTTGTAGGTTAATTGGCTTGGTAAATGTAGAAAGTGTCCCTAGTGGGTGTAGCATAGTGTTAATGTGCGGGGATCGCTGGTCGGCGCGGACCCAGTGGGTCCAGGGTCCTGTTTCCACGCTGCACCACTCCATGACTCTATGCTACAGAGACTGGGGCAGCCGTCACCACACGGAGTGGTGGGACACACTGGTGGGCTCCTGATCTTTACTACCGGGTAGGATGAAGCCGTGCACTACAGTAAAGGTTCTCACCACTTTCTCCAGCTCCTCCTGCTCCCACAGTGATGACTCGCGAACCATTTCAGACTCCTGAAAAGATAACAAGAGTTATGTAGAAGCGACACACAGTGGTCTCAGCCCACATCTCACACACGTGCGGGTAAACTGGCCTCAGTAAATTGCTTCCAGTGTGCTAGCCAGTGGAGGGAATAGATACGAGAGTGAGATAGCTCGCACCCAGCAGTGCACAGTGATCATTGCACGTCCATGATGTGTCCAATACACCACCATCTACACTCTCCCTCCAGACCACACGCATCACCACACAGACTGCATCAAGTCCCATTGGTGCAAATTTACATACACCTGCACCTGTAAACAGCTGCACCCCTACCTGTAAACAGCCCACACCCCTACCTGTAAACAGCCCACACCTACCTGTAAACAGCTGCACCCCTACCTGTAAACATCTGCACCCTACCTGTAAACAGCCCCACCCCTACCTGTAAACAGCCCCACCCCTACCTGTAAACAGCTGCACCCCTACCTGTAAACATCTGCACCCTACCTGTAAACAGCCCCACCCCTACCTGTAAACAGCCCACACCCCTACCTGTAAACAGGCACACCCCTACCTGTAAACAGGCACACCCCTACCTGTAAACAGCCCACACTTACCTGTAAACAGCTGCACCCCTACCTGTAAACATCTGCACCCTACCTGTAAACAGCCCACACTCCTACCTGTAAACAGCCCACCCCGTACCTTCTGCAGGATGTCCACCTCCTCAGGGCTCATATCGCGATCGATGGACGAGATGCTCTCCATGCTGTTCTTTCGTCCCATCCCAGCAGCAAAAGGGTTAACAATGATTCCGGGCGAGGACTGAAAGGCAAGAAGAACAACTTGCACATCCAGCTTTGTTTCTGAAAGATGTGAGCTTCACAGGCGGAGTCTGCATCTCAGCAATGGTCAACCCAAAACTACATCTCTCCATGTTCCCCAGAGACACTGCCTGACCCGCTGAGTTACTGCAGCATTCAGCAGAGATGCTGCCTGACCCCCGGAGTTACTCCAGCATTCCCCAGAGACGCTGCCTGACCCGTTGAGTTACTCCAGCATTCCCCAGAGATGCTGCCTGACCCGCTGAGTTACTGCAGCATTCAGCAGAGATGCTGCCTGACCCGCTGAGTTACTCCAGCATTCAGCAGAGATGCTGCCTGACCCCCGGAGTTACTCCAGCATTCCCCAGAGACGCTGCCTGACCCGCTGAGTTACTCCAGCATTCAGCAGAGATGCTGCCTGACCCGCTGAGTTACTCCAGCATTCCCCAGAGATGCTGCCTGACCCGCTGAGTTACTGCAGCATTCAGCAGAGATGCTGCCTGACCCGCTGAGTTACGGCAGCATTCAGCAGAGATGCTGCCTGACCCGCGGAGTTACTCCAGCATTCAGCAGAGATGCTGCCTGACCCCCGGAGTTACTCCAGCATTCCCCAGAGATGCTGCCTGACCCGCTGAGTTACTCCAGCACTCTGTGAAACGTCACCTATCCATGTTCTCCAGAGATGCTGCCTGACCCGCTGAGTTACTCCAGCATTCCCGAGATGCTGCCTGACCCGCTGAGTTACTCCAGCACTCCTCAGAGATGCTGCCTGACTCGCTGAGTTACTCCAGCATTCCCCAGAGCTGCTGCCTGATCTGCTGAGTTACTCCAGCAGCCTGTGTCCTATGCAGCATTTCACTGGCTGTGCCTAGTTGCCCTTTGAGAAGGTGATGTGAGCTGGGTTGCGAGTGTACAATGTTGTCTCTGCGATGCTGAAGGAACAGTAATGTATTGCCGGTGGGGATGATGTAGGCTTGAAGGGCATGTTGCAGGTGGTGCCAGTCCCCCTGGCTGTCTGCCAGCTGCTGGGTCTGCAGGGTGGAGTGGATGAGCTGGCCCTGTGAGTGGCAGCGGCCAAGGTGGTCAGATTCACTTGGTCCATCTCTCTGGCCTGTGTGCAAACATCTGCCTGTCAAACCCTCCTCACCTGAGTTCACCTATTACCTGCCGGGCTTTGTCCCGTCCTCCTCTCTTCCAGCTTCCCCCCCCACCCCCCTTACCATCAATCCCAAACGTCAACTATTGATGTTCTCCAGAGATGCTGCCTGACTCGTTGAGTTCCTTCAGCACTTTGTCTGGGGGTTTTGTACCATCAACTGCACTTCCTTGTTTCCACAAAGGAAACTGAGGATTTGATCAGGAAAAAGGACAGGGAAAGGAGTGGACAGGAAGGACCTGCCGATGCTGGTTTACACCGAAGATAGACACAAAATGCTGGAGTAACCCAGCGGGACAGGCAGCATCTCGGGAGAAGGAATGGGCGACGTTTCAGGTCGAGATCTTTCTTCAGACTGATGTCAGGGGAATGGGAGACACACAGATGTGAGAACGAGACATCAAAGGAGATGAGGTCAAGGGAAATGTGGAATAAATCATAGTTAGCTAGAAAGTGACAACAAAGCAAAGAAAGATAACATTTAATCAGGGGGGCAGTCAGAATGGTCAAAGAACTAGGAAGTGGGAAGGATGAAGAAAGAGGGAAAGCAAGGATTACTAAGTTAGAGAAGTCAATGTTCATACCGCTGGGGTGTAAGCTGCCCAAACGAAATATGAGGTGTTCCTCCAATTTGCGCTGGTCCTCACTCTGACAATGGAGGAGGCCCAGGACAGAAAGGTCAGACTGGGAGTGGTGGGGAGAGTTGAAGTGCTGAGCCACCGGGAGATCAGGTAGGTTAAGGCGGACTGAGCGGAGGTGTTGAGCGAAACGATCGCCGAGCCTGCACATGGTCTCGCCGATGTACATGTGTTGACACCTGGAACAGCGGATACAGTAGATGAGGCTGGAGGAGGTGCAAGTGAACCGACACCCATTCCTTCCCTCCACAGATGCTGCCTGTCCCGCTGAGTTACTCCAGCGTTTTGTGTCCATCTACAGGAGGAAGTGCCTGGGAGGCAATTGGGATGAGATGAGTCCTTTAAAGTTTATCGGGAATGTAGAAAAGAATACATGAAATAAAGCATGAGGGGGAAATGGGACACAACATTTCCCTGGCAAATGGGATTGAGGAGAATCCTGAATGTATTGTGGAAGCATGAGGGTAGCTGGAGAAAGATAGGTCTGGAACCAGGGGACGAATGGGATTCCACATGGGAACTGACCACGGACACACGTGTGGAGGATGGACAGTTCACACAGGGATCAGCCGATGTCCTGCCATATTCCCTCAGGAAAGGGCAGCGAGCTTTGTCACATGGAAAATTATAAACCGACTGGACAAGCTCGGTGCAGTCAGCGACTCTTCAGTTACCTGCCCTGTCCTATTTCTAACAACAGGCCCGGTGTTGCTCCCTTCCTTGTAAGGCCGTCTACAAACTGCCCGAGCAAACGTCCCTCAACACATTTGACAAATTCCACCCCATCTTAGCCTTTGTCACTGCTCTATATTAGGACAGTTCATCTCCCAACTATGGCAACCCATTAGTCTTGCAGCTGCCTGCAATCCCAAGGCATATTTGGTCTTGTAATTGTCGACTATTTGAGAGCCTGGAGCACACTCCCCAACAAGGCAATCCCCACCCGCCCACCCCCCACCCCACCCCACCCCCCCACCTCCACACCCCCCACCCCCACACCACGCACCCCCCACCCCCCCCACACCACGCACCCCCACCCCCCACACCACGCACCCCCACACCCCCAACCCCCCCACCCCCCACCCCCACACCACGCACCCCCCACCCCCCCCCACCCCACCCCCACCCCCCCACCCCCACACCACGCACCCCCCACCCCCACCCCCCCCACCCCACCCCCACCCCCACGCCACACTATCACAGCTCCCTCACACACACTCTCACTACACTCTCTGGCACCTCCATCACCCTGGCCCCTTCCCATTCTCACTCACTCACTTACTCACTCACACACTCACTCACTCACTCCCCTCACTCACTCACTCACACTCACTCCCCTCACACACTCACTCACTCACACACTAACTCACTCCCCTCACACACTCCCCTCTCACTCACTCACTCACTCACTCCCCTCACACACTCACTCACTCCCCTCACTCACTCACTCCCCTCACTCACACTCCCCTCACACCCTCACTCCCCTCACTCACTCCCCTCACTCACTCACTCACTCACTCCCCTCACTCACACACTCCCCTCACACCCTCACTCCCCTCACTCACTCCCCTCACTCACTCACTCACTCCCTCACTCACACACTCCCCTCACACCCTCACTCCCCTCACTCACTCCCCTCACCCACTCACTCACTCACTCCCCTCACCCACTCACTCACACACTCCCCTCTCACTCATCTCACACTCCCCTCACTCACTCACTCACTCACACTCACACTCCACTCACTCACACTCCCCTCACTCACACTCCCCTCACTCACTCACTCACTCACTCACTCACTCACTCACTCACTCACACTCACACTCACTCACACACTCCCCTCACTCACTCACTCACTCACTCACACTCCCCTCACTCACTCACCACACACTCCCCTCACTCACTCACACTCACTCACATTCCACTCACTCACTCCCCTCACTCACTCACTCACTCACTCACACACTCACTCCTCTTTCTTCTCCACTGGTCCACAGGATTGTGTCAGACACCCCCCCCCCTCCATCTGCCCCTTCTCACCCCCTGGCCCTACCCCCTCACCCCCTGGCCCACTGGCTCCCTCACCCCCTGGCCCTCTCACCCCTGGCCCTACCCCCCTCACCCCCTGGACCACTGACTCCCTCACCCCCTGGCCCTCTCACCCCCTGGACCACTGGCTCCCTCACACCCTCACCCCCTGGCTCACTGGCCCTCTCACCCCCTGGACCACTGGCTCCCTCACCCCCTGGCTCACTGGCCCTCTCACCCCCTGGCCCACTGGCTCTCTCACCCCCTGGACCACTGGCTCCCTCACCCCCTCACCCCCTGGCTCACTGGCCCTCTCACCCCCTGGACCACTGGCTCCCTCACCCCCTCACCTCCTGGCCCACTGGCCCTCTCACCCCCTGGCCCTACCCCCCTCACCCCCTGGCCCTACCCCCTCACCCCCTGGCCCTACCCCCCTCACCCCCTGGCCCTACCCCCTCACCCCCTGGCCCTACCCCCCTCACCCCCTGGCCCTACCCCCCCTCACCCCCTGGCCCTACCCCCCTCACCCCCTGGCCCACTGGCCATCTCACCTCCTGGCCCTACCCCCCTCACCCCCTGGCCCTACCCCCCTCACCCCCTGGCCCACTGGCCATCTCACCCCCTGGACCACTGGCTCCCTCACCCCCTGGCCCTACCCCCCTCACCCCCTGGCCCACTGGCCCTCTCACCCCCTGGCCCACTGGCCCTCTCACCCCCTGGCCCTACCCCCCCTCACCCCCTGGACCACACTTGCTATTTGAGACCCTCTGTCTGCCACCCGCTGGCCGCCCCACCCTCTGCCCGGCGCTGCCCTGTGCTGTCTGCCGTTGCCGGGTCCCTACCCTCGGTGGCGTTGGTGGAGAGTGTGCTGGGGGGGAAGCCGTCACACACCAGGATGGTGAGGGTGTCACCGACGGCTCGCAGGATGCGCACGGCCTCGGCGTGGGTGGTCCCCAGCAAGCTGTGGTTGTTCACCTCCAGAATACGCAGCCCAGTCTGCAGCCTCCCGTCCCTCGCCGCCGCACCACCAGAGCTCACCTGCAGGGGGCACCGCAGCACGGGGTCAGTGTACACGCACACGCCAGAGTACGGGGTCAGTGTACACGCACACGCCTCAGCACCGCAGCACGGGGTCAGTGTACACGCACACGCCTCAGCACCGCAGCACGGGGTCAGTGCACACGCACACGCCTCAGCACCGCAGCACGGGGTCAGTGTACATGCACACGCCTCAACACCGCAGCACGGGCTCAGTGCACACGCACACGCCTCAGCACCGCAGCACGGGGTCAGTGCACACGCACACGCCTCAGCACCGCAGCACGGGGTCAGTGCACACGCACACACCACAGCACGGGGTCAGTGTACACGCACACACCACAGCACGGGGTCAGTGTACACGCACACGCCTCAGCTCCGCAGCACGGGGTCAGTGTACACGCACACGCCACAGCACGGGGTCAGTGTACACGCACACACCACAGCACGGGGTCAGTGTACACGCACACGCCTCAGCACCGCAGCACGGGTCAGTGTACACGCACACGCCACAGCACGGGGTCAGTGTACACGCAAACGCCTCAGCACCGCAGCACGGGGTCAGTGCACACGCACACGCCACAGCACGGGGTCAGTATACACACACGCCTCAGCACCGCAGCACGGGGTCAGTGCACACGCACACGCCTCAGCACCGCAGCACGGGGTCAGTGTACACGCACACGCCACAGCACAGGGTCAGTGTACACGCACACACCAGAGTACACAGTCAGTGTACACGCACACACCAGAGTACACACGGTCAGTGTACACGCACACACCAGAGTACACAGTCAGTGTACACGCACACACCAGAGTACACACGGTCAGTGTACATGCACACACCAGAGTACACCGAGTCAGTGTACACGCACACACCAGAATACACACAGTCAGTGTACACGCACACACCAGAGTACACACGGTCAGTGTACACGCACACACCAGAGTACACAGTCAGTGTACACGCACACACCAGAGTACACACGGTCAGTGTACACGCACACACCAGAGTACACAGTCAGTGTACACGCACACACCAGAGTACACACGGTCAGTGTACATGCACACACCAGAGTACACCGAGTCAGTGTACACGCACACACCAGAATACACACAGTCAGTGTACACGCACACACCAGAGTACACACGGTCAGTGTACACACACACACTCACCAGAGTACGTACGGGATCAGTGTACACGCACACGCCAGAGTACAGAGTGTCAGTGTACACGCACACACCAGAGCACAGAGTGTCAGTGTACACGCACGCACACACATACCAGACTACGCAGTGTCAGTGTACCCTTGCACAGGCATATCAGAGTACAGACAGTGTTAGTGTACCCGCGCACACATGTACGGAGGTCAGTGTATGCACGCACACCAGTAGTCAGTGTATGCACGCACACCAGTAGTCAGTGTACACACACACAGTAGTCAGTGTACACACACACAATAGTCAGTGTACACACACACAGTAGTCAGTGTACACACACAGTGGTCAGTGTACACACACAGTG
>NC_135954.1:115403900-115447562 GCF_053455715.1 Rhinoraja longicauda | reverse complement strand
GATAGACCACTCGACCCTAAAATCCGTAGTACGTCGTGGCGCCATTTTAGTAGGCGGAAACTTGCAGAAACATTTAAAAAGAAAAATAACACAAATCTGTGAGTTGATAGATGAGATATATTCTGCATTTTTATGGTATCATCACACATACTGTTCCCCCACAACACTGATTACGCTGCGAGAGGCAAAGCGAACGATGGGGTTTGCCTACTAAAATGGCGGACGTTACGCTACTTTGCTACAACACTTCAGTATAGGCGTTTACAACAGAGTGGTCCATCTTGCTCCTCTAGTATCTTTGAGGGGGAGAGTGCAGAATGGGTAGAGTGGGGAAGGGGGAGAGTGGGGGGGAGAGTGGGGGAGGGGGAGAGTGGAGAGGGGGGAGAGTGGGGGGGAGAGAGTGGGGGAGGGGGAGAGTGGAGAGGGGAGAGTGGGGAGGGGGAGAGTGGAGAGGGGGAGAGTGGAGAGGGGGAGAGTGGGGGGAGGGGGAGAGTGGAGAGGGGGAGAGTGGAGAGGGGGAGAGTGGAGAGGGGGAGAGTGGGGGAGGGGAGAGTGGGGAGGGGAGAGTGGGGGAGGGGAGAGTGGAGAGGGGGAGAGTGGAGAGGGGGAGAGTGGGGGGGAGAGTGGGGGAGGGGGAGAGTGGAGAGGGGGAGAGTGGGGGAGGGGGAGAGTGGGGGAGGGGAGAGTGGGGGAGGGGGAGAGTGGAGAGGGGGAGAGTGGGAGAGTGGAGAGGGGGAGAGTGGGGGAGGGGGAGAGTGGAGAGGGGGAGAGTGGGGGAGGGGGAGAGTGGAGAGGGGGAGAGTGGGGGAGGGGGGAGAGTGGGGGAGGGGGAGAGTGGGGGAGGGGGAGAGTGGAGAGGGGGGAGAGTGGAGAGGGGGAGAGTGGGGGAGGGGGAGAGTGGGGGAGGGGGAGAGTGGAGAGGGGGAGAGTGGGGGAGGGGGAGAGTGGGGGAGGGGGAGAGTGGGGGAGGGGAGAGTGGGAGAGTGGAGAGGGGGGAGAGTGGAGAGGGGGAGAGTGGGGAGGGGGAGAGTGGGGGAGGGGAGAGTGGGGGAGGGGGGAGAGTGGGGGTAGAGTGGGGGAGGGGGAGAGTGGAGAGGGGGAGAGTGGAGAGGGGAGAGTGGAGAGGGGGGAGAGTGGGGGAGGGGGAGAGGGCGAGAGGGGGAGAGTGGGGAAGGGAGAGTGGGGGAGGGGGAGAGTGGAGAGGGGGAGAGTGGGGGAAGGGGGAGAGTGGGGGAGGGGGAGAGTAGGGGAGGGGGAGAGTGGGGAGGGGGAGAGTGGAGAGGGGGAGAGTGGGGAAGGGGAGAGTGGAGAGGGGGGAGAGTGGAGAGGGGGAGAGTGGGGAAGGGGGAGAGTGGGGGGAGGGGGAGAGTGGGGGAGGGGGGAGAGTGGAGAGGGGAGAGTGGAGAGGGGGAGAGTGGAGAGGGGAGAGTGGAGAGGGGGGAGAGTGGAGAGGGGGAGAGTGGGGAAGGGGAGAGTGGGGGAGGGGGAGAGTGGAGGGGGGAGAGTGGGGAAGGGGAGAGTGGGGAAGGGGGAGAGTGGAGAGGGGGGAGAGTGGAGAGGGGGAGAGTGGGGAAGGGGAGAGTGGGAAGGGGAGAGTGGAGAGGGGGAGAGTGGGGAGGGGAGAGTGGAGAGGGGGAGAGTGGAGAGGGGAGGAGGGGGAAGGGGAGAGTGGGGAAGGGGAGAGTGGAGAGGGGGAGAGTGGGAAGGGGAGAGTGGGGAAGGGGAGAGTGGAGAGGGGGAGAGTGGAGAGGGGGAGAGTGGAGAGGTGGAGAGGGGGGGAGAGTGGAGAGGGGGAGAGTGGAGAGGGGAGAGTGGGGAAGGGAGAGTGGGGACGGGGAGAGTGGGGAAGGGGAGAGTGGGGGGAGGGGAGAGTGGGGAAGGGGAGAGTGGGGAAGGGGAGAGTGGGGGGAGGGGAGAGTGGGGAAGGGGAGAGTGGGGGAGGGAGAGTGGGGGGGAGAGTGAGGAGGGGGTAGAGTGGGGGAGGGGGAGAGTGGAGAGGGGGAGAGTGGGGAAGGGGAGAGTGGGGAAGGGGAGGGTGGGGGAGGGGGAGAGTGAGGGAGGGGAGAGTGGGGGGAGGGGAGAGTGGGGGAGGGGGAGAGTGGAGAGGGGGAGAGTGGGGAAGGGGGAGAGTGGGGAAGGGGAGGGTGGGGGGAGGGGGAGAGTGAGGGAGGGGAGAGTGGGGGGGAGGGGAGAGTGGGGGAGGGGGAGAGTGGAGAGGGGGAGAGTGGAGAGGGGGAGAGTGGAGAGTGGGAGAGTGGAGAGGGGGAGAGTGGGGAGGAGAGTGAGGAGGGGGTAGAGTGAGGAGGGGGGAGAGGGGGGTTGACAGTGGGGAGGGGTTCACAGTGGGGAGGGGTTCACAGTGGGGAGGGGGAGAGTGGGGGGGGGGTTCACAGTGGGGAGTGTGGGGAGGGGGGAGAGTGGGGAGGGGTTCACAGTGGGGAGGGGTTCACAGTGGGGAGGGGGGAGAGTGGGGGGGGTTCACAGTGGGGAGGGGGTTCACAGTGGGGAGAGTGGGGAGGGGGAGAGTGGGGAGGGGTTCACAGTGGGGAGGGGTTCACAGTGGGGACGGGGGAGAGTGGGGAGGGGGGAGAGTGGGGAGGGGGGGAGAGAGGGGAAGGGGAGAGTGGGGAGTGGGAGAGTGGAGAGGGGGAGAGTGAGGAGGGGGAGAGTGGGGAGGGGGAGAGTGGGGATGGGGGAGAGTGGGGGGGGGTTCACAGTGGGGAGGGGTTCACAGTGGGGAGGGGGGGAGAGTGGGGAGGGGTTCACAGTGGGGAGGGGTTCACAGTGGGGACGGGGGAGAGTGGGAAGGGGGAGAGTGGGGGAGAGAGTGAGGAGGGGGGAGAGTGGGGAGAGTGGGGAGGGTTTACCTTTGAGATGAAGACTCCGGGCTGGCAGATGCCAAAGGGATGGCTGGCGTGGTCACTGCCCCCCACAATGCTCAGGCCCAGCGGCCCACCCGTCTTCAGTAACGTCACCTCCTGGGGCAGACAGACACCACATGCTGAGGGGGGGGGGGGTGAGGGGAGGTATCGCTGCCCCTCGTGGCCCACAGTGCTGACCCTCCCCTCCCCACTTCAACTGTAAAGCCCCTCATTGCCACCCCCTGCCCACTGGACCCACACTCCTCAACACAGGGGACTGAGCCCCCTCCTCCCACACCAAGGTTCACCAGGTTAATCCCGGGATGGCGGGACTGTCATATGAGGAAAGATTGGAAAGACTGGGCTTGTATTCTCTTGAGTTTAGAAGGATGAGAGGGGATCTTACAGAAACGTATAAAATTATAAAAGGACCTGGACAAGCTAGATGCAGAAAAAATGTTCCCAATGTGGGGGAGTCCAGAACCAGGGGCCACACAGTCTAAGAATAAAGGGGAGGCCATTTAAAACTGAGGTGAGAAGTAACTTTTTCACCCAGAGAGTTGTGAATTTGTGGAATTCTCTGCCACAGAGGGCAGTGGAGGCCAATTCACTGGATGAATTTAAAAGAGAGTTAGATAGAGCTCTGGGGGATAGTGGAATCAAGGGATATGGGGAGAAGGCAGCCACGGGTTACTGATTG
The DNA here is from genome assembly GCF_053455715.1 of Rhinoraja longicauda. Classification (NCBI taxonomy): domain Eukaryota; kingdom Metazoa; phylum Chordata; class Chondrichthyes; order Rajiformes; family Arhynchobatidae; genus Rhinoraja; species Rhinoraja longicauda. The sequence goes on along the minus strand of NC_135954.1, from coordinate 115,444,001 downwards.
TGGACGATCAGACATGATCACCATGAATGGCGGTGCTGGCTCGAAGGGCCGAATGGCCTCCTCCTGCACCTATTTTCTGTTTCTGTGCTTCTAACCCGTTACTCTTCCCCTCCCCACTGATCTCAGCCCCCGACCCCCCTGCTTCAGCCCCTCCCCATGACTCCCTGCGTCCCCCCCTCTCCCAGCCACACGCCAGTCACCTCCCAGCCCCTCCCCCGTCCCCCCAGCTCTGCCCAGCCCATCACCCATCCCTACAGCCCCTCCATGTCCCCTCCCCCCCAGCCCGTCCCCCATTCACCTCCACGGGTACTGGTCCTCGGTGGCCAGGTGGTTTAGCGGTGTGCCGCTGGTTTCGGTGATGCCAGGGCTGATGATGTTCCCGCCGATGCCCGGGCCGGCAGTGACCACATGCCTGGTGAGGCCAGGACTGCCGGCAGGGCCAGTGCCAATGGTACCAGTGATGCCAGGGCTGCCGATGATGCTGGTGCCCGATGGTACCGGTGATGCCAGGGCTGCCGATTATGCTGGTGCTGATAATGCCGGGACTGCCGTGATGCCGGGACTGCCGGTGATGCTGGTGCCGAGGTGACCGGTGATGCCGGGGCTGCTGATGTTACCAGTGATGCCAGGGCTGCCGGCAGTGCCAGTGCTGATGTTACTGGTGATGCAGCAGGGCTGCTGATGATGCTGGTGCCGGTGTTACCGGTGATGCTGGAGGTGTCCGGTGATGCCAGGGCTGCCGTAAGTGCCAGTGCTGATGTTACCGGTAATGCCGGGACTGCCGATGATGCTGGTGCCGATGATGCTGGCTGTGCCAGTGATGCCAGGGCTGCCGATGATGCTGGTGCCGGTGTTACCGGTGATGCTGGAGGTGCCGGTTGATTCCGGGGCTGTCGGCAGTGCCAGTGCCGGTGTTACCGGTGATGCCAGTGCCGGTGATGCTGGAGGTGCCGGTTTTGCCGGGACTGCCCGCACTGGCGGTGAAGATGCTGTCGGGGTCATCGGGCAAGGCTGCCGGAGGGGGTGGGGACGGAGGCTTGCCGGATGCCGGGGTGGGGATGCCGGGCACAGTGCCGTCGGCTGGCTGGTCAGCCTCGGGCAGCTGGCGCTCCACGACCCAGTGTAATGGTGGGCGCTGTGCCCGTAAGGAGAGCTACTGCTTGGTCATGCCTGGCTTCTGCCATCTCTACCCCATTGATCTGCAAACACGCGCAAACGGACAGTCAGTCCGGCTCAGCCAGCGCCCCCCGCCCCTCACCACACCGGCAAACCAGCTGGGAACAGCTGGAGAACGTGCGCACTCCACACACGCAGCAACCCAGCTCAAGATCAAACCCAGGGCTCTGCTGCCGTGGCTCCACATACTTTAGTTTAGTTTAGAGATACCGCGTGGAAACAGGCCCTTCGGCCCCACCGGGTCCGTGCTGCCCAGCGATCCCCGCACACTAACACCATCCTACACCCACTGGGGACAATTTACACAAACACCAAGCCAATCAACCACAAACCTGTACGTCTTTGGAGTGTGGGAGGAAACCGAAGATCTCGGAGAAAACCACCTGGGTCACGGGGAGAACATACAAACTCCGTACAGACAGCGCCCGTAGTGGGGGATGGAACCCGGGTCTCCGGCGCCAGTCAGGGAGCATTGACCTCCCACCCAGGTCCCTCTGCACATCACCACCCCTGACCTCCTGCCCTTCACTGTACATGCTGCCCTGCTCATATCTAGAACTCCGCCTGCCTCGGCTCTGCCCGACTATCCAGTTACACTGCTGTGTGGTCTTCAGCAATCACCCTGCCCCCAATTCCCCACACTACACCAACGATACAGGTCTCAGCACTCAACACTGCCGTACCCCAGCCGCTACAACGCTGCACACAAACCACCGCCACCCACCCACGCTCTGCCCAGCACCCCCCCCACCACGCTCTGCCCCAGCACCCACCCACCCACCCTCTGCCCCAGCACCACCCACCCACCCTCTGCCCCAGCACCCACCCCCCACCACACTCTGCCCAGCACCACCCACCCACCCTCTGCCCCTGCACCCACCCAACCCCACCCTCTGCCCCAGCACCCACCACCCACCCTCTGCCCCAGCACCCACCCACCCACCGATCTGCCCAGCACCCACCCCTCACCCACCCACCCACGCTCTGCCCAGCACCCACCCACCCACGATCTGCCAGCACCCACCCCTCACCCACCCACCCACGATCATGCCCAGCACCCACCCTCACCCACCCACCCACGCTCTGCCCAGCACCCCCCCCACCCCACGCTCTATCCCAGCACCCACCCACCCATGCTCTGCCAGCACCCACCCACCCCCCCCACCTACGCTCTGCCCAGCACCCCTCCCCTCCCCCCCCCCCACCCCCACCCCTCCACCCATGCTTTGCCCAGCACCCACCCCTCCCCCCACCCACGCTCTGCCCCAGCACCCACCCACCCCCCCCACCTACGCTCTGCCCAGCACCCTCCCCTCCCCCCCCACACACCCACCCACCCCCACCCTACGCTCTGTCCAGCACCCACCCCCCCCACCCAACGCTCTGCCCAGCACCCCCCCACCCAATGCTCTGCCCAGCACCCACCCCTCCCTCCACCCACCCACCCACCCCCCCCACCCACGCTCTGCCCAGCACCCTCCCCTCCCCCCCCCCACCCACCCATGCTCTGCCCAGCACCCACCTCTCCCCCCACCCACCCACCCACGCTCCTGCCCAGCACCCACCCCTCCCCCCACCCACCCACCCACCCACGCTCTGCCCCAGCACCCACCCCTCCCCCCCACCCACCCCCCCACCCATGCTTTGCCCAGCACCCACCCCTCCCCCCACCCCACCCACCCATCCCCCCACCCAACGCTCTGCCCCAGCACTCACCCCTCCCCCCACCCACCCACCCACGCTCTGCCCCAGCACCCACCCCTCCCCCCACCCAGGCTCACTACCCCAGCACCCACCCCTCCCCCCCCACCCACGCTCTGCCCAGCACCCCCCCACCCCATGCTCTGCCCAGCACCCACCCCTCCCCCCACCCACCCATCCCCCCACCCACGCTCTGCCCAGCACCCACCCCTCCCCCCCACCCACCCCCCCACCCATGCTCTGCCCAGCACCCCCCCACCCAACGCTCTGCCCAGCACCCACCCCTCCCTCCACCCACCCACCCACCCCCCCCACCCACGCTCTGCCCAGCACCCTCCCCTCCCCCCCACCCACCCACCCATGCTCTGCCCAGCACCCACCCCTCCCCCCACCCACCCACCCATGCTCTGCCCAGCACCCACCCCTCCCCCACCCACGCTCTGCCCCAGCACCCACCCCTCCCCCCCACCCACCCACCCACCCACCCACCCATGCTTTGCCCAGCACCCACCCCCCACCCACGATCTGCCCCAGCACCCACCCCCCACACCTACGCTCTGCCCAGCACCCTCCCCTCCCCCCACCCACCCACCCATCCCACCTACGCTCTGCCCAGCACCCACCCCCCCCACCCAACGCTCCGCCCAGCACCCCCCCACCCCCCCCACCCAACGCTCTGCCCAGCGCCCAGCACCCACCCCTCCCCCCACCCACCCACGCTCTGCCCAGCACCCACCTCTCCCCCCACCCACCCACCCACCCACCCATGCTCTGCCCAGCACCCACCCCTCCCCCTACCCACGCTCTGCCCCAGCACCCACCCCTCCCCCCCACCCATGCTTTGCCCAGCACCCACCCCTCCCCCCACCCACCCACCCATCCCCCCCACCCAACGCTCTGCCCCAGCACTCACCCCTCCCCCCACCCACCCACCCACGCTCTGCCCCAGCACCCACCCCTCCCCCCACCCAGGCTCACTACCCCAGCACCCACCCCTCCCCCCCCACCCACGCTCTGCCCCAGCACCCACCTCTCCCCTCCCCCGCACTCACTCCTGTGTGATGCCACGCAGACCCTCACTCCTGTGTGATACCCTCACTCCTACAGGCCACTCCTGTGTGAGACCCTCACTCCTGTGTGATACCCTCACTCCTGTGTGATACCCTCACTCCTACAGGCCACTCCTGTGTGAGACTCTCACTCCTGTGTGAGACCCTCACTCCTGCAGGCCACTCCTGTGTGGTGCCACAGGGGCCCTGCCTGCAGCCACTGATCAGAGCGCAGGGAGTGGCCACAGGCAGCGGCTGCCGTTCTGTCTATGGAGAGTGACGGACATCGGAGCCAGCTATTAAAGTCATGCACAGATCAGAGTGGAAGCACTCAGTAAAGCTCAGAGGCTAGCACCCAGCACCGGTGAAGGGTTGCAGAGAGATGTGGCAGAGCAGACAGAAGCCACCACTGGTCACGCAGTAACACCTCTTACTGGAGCTGCTGCCCTGGGAACTCATGCTGTTGCCCAGGCCAGCAGGGTCAACCAGAAACCCACCACCACACACACATGCAGGCCAGAGACAGGAGAGAACGCGTCCAGCACCCTGCAGCTCACTACAGTAGCACAGAGGCAGGCAGGGCCTGGGGGACAGTGCCCAAGGACACACAGGGCCTGGAGGACAGTGCCCAAGGACACACAGGGCCTGGAGGACAGTGCCTATGGACACACAGGGCCTGGTGGACAGTGCCCACGGACACACAGGGCCTGGTGGACAGTGCCCACGGACACAGGCAGGCAGGGCCTGGGGGACAGTGCCCACGGACACACAGGGCCTGGTGACAGTGCCCAAAGACACACAGGGCCACTGGGAGACAGTGCCCACGGACACACAGGGCCGCTGGGGGACAGTGCCAACGGACACAGGCAGGCAGGGCCTGGGGGACAGTGCCAACGGACACAGGCAGGCAGGGCCTGGGGGACAGTGCCCAAAGACACACAGGGCCACTGGGAGACAGTGCCCACGGACACACAGGGAGACAGTGCCCACGGACACAGGCAGGCAGGGCCTGGGGGACAGTGCCCATGGACACACAGAGCCACTGGGAGACAGTGCCCACGGACACACAGGGCCGCTGGGGGACAGTGCCCACGGTCTCAGGCAGGCAGGGCCTGGGGGACAGTGCGGTGGGGGGAGAGTGGGGGGGGGGGGGGGGGGAGAGGGAGGTGGGCGGGGGAGGTGGGTGGGGGAGAGGGAGGTGGGCGGGGAGGGGGGCGGGGGAGGTGGGCGGGGAGGGGGGAGGTGGGCGGAGTAGGTGGGCGGGGGAGGGTGAGGTGGGCGGGGAGGGGGGAGGTGGGCGGGGAGGGGGGAGGTGGGCGGGGGAGGGTGAGGTGGGCGGGGGAGGGGAGGTGGGCGGGGGAGGGGGGAGGTGGGCCGGGGGAAGGTGAGGGGTGAGGAGCCGGTGCGATGAGACTCACCGAGATGACGCAGTCACCTACACGCAGGATGCTGTCCCTGTGAGCACAGCCCCCCTCCGCTATCCGCGAGATGAAGATCGCCTGTAACACACGTGACACGTGGGGTCAAACACATGGCCTGAGTTACAACACAACAGGACAAAGTTGGATAGAGCTGAGACATTATAAGGGTAAAAAGACCTCCTAGGAGTTATTTACAGGCCCCCAAACTGTAGCCAGAATATAGGAAGCTGGTTACATCAGGAGATACAATTGGCAGGTAAGAAAGGCTCTGCTACGGTGGTCATGGGAGATTTCAACATGCAGGTAGACTGGGAAAATCAGCTTGGTACTGGACCCCAAGAATGGGAATTAGTAGAGTGCCTCCGAGATGGATTCTTGGAGCAGCTTGTACTGGAGCCTACCAGGGAAAAAGCAATTTTGGATTTAGAGTTCTGTAATGAGCCGGATTTGACAAAGGAACCATTAGAAGGTAGCGACCACAACATGGTAAGTTTTAATCTGAAATTTGGGGAGCGGGGGGTGGTGCAGCGGTAGAGTTGCTGCCTTACAGCGAATGCAGCGCCGGAGACTCAGGTTCAATCCTGACTACAGGTGCTGTCTGTACGGAGTTTGTACGTTCTCCCCGTGACCTGCGTGGGTTTTCTCCGAGATCTTCGGTTTCCTCCCACACTCCAAAGACGTACAGGTTTGTAGGTTAATTGACTGGGTAAATGTAAAAATTGTCCCTAGTGTGTGTAGGGTAGTGTTAATGTGCGGGGATCGCTGGACGGCGCGGACTCGGTGGGCCGAAGGGCCTGTTTCCGTGCTGTATCTCTAAATCTAAAAATCTAAATTTGAGAGGGAGATGAAATCAGATGTGTCGGTATTACAGTTGAGCAAATGGGACTACAGAGGCATGAGGGAGACGCTGGCCAATGTTGACTGGAAAGGGATCCTAGCAGGGGTGGGGGTGCAACAGCAAAGGCAGGAATGTCTGGGAATAATCCGGAATTATCCAGCCATGATCATATTGAATGGCGGTGCAGGCTCGAAGGGCCGAATGGCCTACTCCTGCACCTATTTTCTATGTTTCTATGTTTCTATGGAAGATGCAGGATCTTTTCATACCAAAGAGGAAGAATGATTCTTGGGGGAGAATGAGGCGACCATGGCTGACAAGGGAAGTCATAGACAGTATAAAACTAAAAGTGAATGCTTATAACATTGTAAAGATTAGTGGGAAGTCAGAGGATTGGGCAGCTTTTGAACAACAACAGAAGGTAATACGGGGAGAAAAAAGATGAAATACGAAGGTAAGCTAGATTAAAAAATAAAATAAAGGAGTTTCTTCAGTTATATAAAGAGTAAGGAAGAGGCAAGAGTGGGCGTTGGGCCACTGGAGAATGATGCAGGACAAGTGATAATGGGGAATAAAGGAATGGCAGAGGAGTTGAATATCAGTCTTCACAGTGGAAGACACCAGCAACGTGTCTGGACAGGCAGGTGGGCAGAGGAGGTGGGGTAGCTCTGTTGGTGAGGAATGGAATTCAGTTCCTTGCGAGGGGTGACATTGGAACTGACGATGTAGAGTCACTGTGGATAGAGTTGAGGACCCCAAGAAAGGGAGTTTGTGGAGTGCCTCCGAGATGGATTCTTAGAGCAGCTTGTACTGGAGCCTACCAGAGAAAGGGCATTTCTGGATTTAGTGTTGTCCAATGAACCAGATTTAATCAGGGAACTCGAGGTAAAGGAACCAGTTGGAGGTAGTGACCATAATATGATTAGTTTTAAACTGCAATTTGAGAGGGAGAAAGTTAAATCGGAAGTGTCAGTGTTGCAGTTGAACAAAGGGGACTTTGAAGGCATGAGAGAGGAGCTGGCCAAGGTCGACTGGAAAGGGATCCTAGCAGGATTGACGGTGGAACAGCAATGGCAGGAATTTCTGGGCATAATCCGGAAGATGCAGGATCATTTCATTCCAAAGAGGAAGAAAGATTCTAAGGGGAGTAGGAGGCAACCGTGGCTGACAAGGGAATTTAGGGATGGAATAAAACTAAAAGAAAAGATGCATAAGATATCAATGAGTAGCGGGAAGCCAGAGGAGTGAGCAACTTTCAAAGGACAACAGAAGATAGCAAAAAGGGCAATACGGGCTGAAAAGATGAGGTACGAGGGGAAGCTGGCCAAGAATATAAAGAAGGACAGGAAAAGCTTCTTTAGATATGTTAAGAGAAAAAGAGTAGCAAAGTCAAATGTGGATCCCCTGAAGGCAGAAACAGGTGAAATTATTATGGGTAACAAGGAAATGGCAGAAGAGTTGAACAGGTACTTCGGATCTGTCTTCACTAAGGAAGACACAAACAATCTCCCAGATGTGCTAGAGGACAAAGGATCTAGGGAGACAGAGGAACTGAAAGAAATTAGCATTAGGCGAGAAATAGTATTGGGTAGACTGATGGGACTGAAGGCAGATAAATCCCCTGGGCCTGATGGTCTGCATCCCAGGGTACTCAGGGAGGTGGCTCAAGAAATCAAGGACTAATTGGTGATCATTTTCCAGTGTTCAATAGATTCAGGATCAGTTCCTGTGGATTGGAGGGTAGCTAATGTTATCCCACTTTTCAAGAAAGGAGCGAGAGAGAAAACGGGGAATTTTTCACCGGTTAGCCTGACATTGGTGGTGGGGAAGATGCTGGAGTCAATTATTAAAGAGGTAATAACGGTGCATTTGGATAGCAGTAAAAGGATTGGTCCAAGTCAGCATGGATTTATGAAAGGGAAATCATGCTTGACTAATCTTCTGGAATTATTTGAGTTTGTGACAAGTAAAATGGATGAAGGGGAGCCAGTGGATGTAGTGTATCTAGACTTTCAGAAAGCCTTTGATAAGGTCCCACACGGGAGGTTGGTGAGCAAAATTAGAGCACATGGTATTGGGGGGTAGGGTGTTGACATGGATAGAAAATTGGTTGGCAGACAGGAAGCAAAGAGTAGGAGTAAGCGGGTTCTTTTCAGAATGGCAGGCAGTGGCGAGTGGAGTGCCACAAGGCTCAGTGTTGGGGCTGCAACTGTTTACCATATATATTAATGATTTGGATGAAGGAATTAGAAGTAATACTAGCAAGTTTGCGGATGACACAAAGCTGGGTGGCAGTGTAAACTGTTAAGAGGATGTTAGGAGGTTGCAGGGTGACCTGGACAGGTTGAGTGAGTGGGCAGATGCGTGGCAGATGCAGTATAATATAGATAAATGTGAGGTTATCCACTTTGGCGGCAAAAACAAGGAGGCAGATTATTATCTCAATGGTGTCAGATAAAGGGGAAGTGCAACGAGACCGAATCACTGAAAGTAAGTGTGCAGATACAGCAGGCAGTGAAGAAAGCTAATGGCATGTTGGCCTTCATCACGAGAGGATTTCAGTATAGGAGTAAAGAGGTCCTTCTGCAGTTGTATAGGGCCCTGGTGAGACCACATCTGGAGTATTGTGTGCAGTTTTGGTCTCCTAATTTGAGGAAGGACGTCCTTGCTATTGAGGTAGTGCAGTGTAGATTCACGAGGTTAATCCCTGGGATGGCGGGACTGTCATATGAGGAAAGATTGGAAAGACTGGGCTTGTATTCACTGGAGTTTAGAAGGATGAGAGGGGATCTTATAGAGATGTATAAAATTACAAAAGGACTGGACAAGTTAGATGTAGGAAAAATGTTCCCAATGTTGGGGGAGTCCAGAACCAGGGGCCACAGTCTAAGAATAAAGGGGAGGCCATTTAAAACTGAGGTGAGAAGAAATGTTTTCACCCAGAGTGTTGTGAATTTGTGGAATTCTCTGCCACAGAAGGCAGTGGAGGCCAATTCACTGGATGAATTTAAAAGGGAGTTAGATAGAGCTCTTGGGGCTAGCGGAATCAAGGGATATGGGGAGAAGGCAAGCACGGGTTACTGATTGTGGATGATCAGCCATGATCACAATGAATGGAATTGCTGGCTCGAAGGGCCAAATGGCCTCCTCTTGCAACTATTTTCTATGTTCTATGTTTCTAAATCCAAGAGGGTCAGGGGGTGGAAGTTAGTGGAGTGGCTATTACTAGGGAGACGGTGCTTGGGAAGCTGAAAGGGCTGAAGGTGGATAAGTCACCTGGGCCGGATGGACTGCACGTGGTTCTGAAAGAGGTGGCTTTAGAGATTGTGGAGGCATTGACAGTGATATTTCAGGAACCACTAGAGACAGGAGAGGTCCCAGACAATTGGGAAAATTGCCAATATTATCCCGTTGCACAAGAAGGATGCAAAGCAGATTGGTGGGAACTATAGGCCGGTCAGCCTGACTTCTGTGGTTGGTAAGATTTTGTAGTTCATTGTAAAGGATGAGGTTACGGAGTACTTTGGAGGTCTTGCATGACAAATTTGCTGGAATTCTTTGAAGAAGTAAATAGCAGTACAGACAAAGGAGAGTCAGTGGATATTGTTTACTTAGACTTTCAAAAGCCTTTGACAAGGTGCCACACGCGAGGCTGCTAAGGAAGATGAGCCCATGGTATCAAAGGGCAGATACTAGCATGGATAGCAGGTTGGCTGGATGGCAGAAGACAAAGTGTGGCAATAAAGGGGGCTTTTTCGGTTTGGCTGCCAGTGACTAGCGGAGTTCCGCAGGGCTCGGTGCTGGGGCTGTTACTCTTCACGTTGTATATTAATGATTTGGACGAGGGGATTGAAGGCTGTGACCAAGTTTGCGGATGATATGAAAATAGGTGGAAGGGCAGGTAGTGTAGAGAAAGCAGGGACTCTGCAGGAGGACTTGGACAGGTTGAGGGAGTGGGCAGAGAAGTGGCAGAAGGAATATAGTGTAGCATTCCACTACTCTTCATGCACTTTGGTAGCAGGAATAAAGGCGGAAACTAGTTTCTAAATGGAGAGAGAATCCAGAAATCGGAGATGCAAAGGGACTTGGGAGTGCTGGTGCAGGATTCCCAAAAAGTTAATCTGCAGGTCGAATCGGTAGTAAAGAAAACAAACTCAATGCTAGCATTATTTCAAGAGGGCTTGTGTAGACAAACAGGGATGTAATGCTGAGGCTCTGTAAGGTGCTGGTTGGGCCGTATTTGGAATATTGTGAGCAGTTTTGGGCCCCATATCTGAGGAAGGATGTGCTGGCTCTGGAGAGGGTCCAGAGGAGGTTTACAAGAATGACCCCAGGAATGAGTGGGTTAACCTATGATGAGCGTTTGTTGGCACTGGGCCTGTACTCGCTGGAGTTTAGAAGGATAAGGGGGCACATAGAAACACAGAAAATAGGTGCAGGAGTAGGCCATTCGGCCCTTCGAGCCTGCACCGCCATTCAATATGATCATGGCTGATCATCCAGCTCAGTAGCCTGTACCTGCCTTCTCTCCATACCCCCTGATCCCTTTAGCAAAAAGGGCCACATCTAACTCCCTCTTAAATATAGCCAATGAACTGGCCTCAACTACCTTCTGTGGCAGAGAATTCCACAGACTCACCACTCTCTGTGTGAAGAGATGTTTTCTCATCTCGGTCCTAAAAGATTTCCCCCTTATCCTTAAGCTGTGACCCCTGGTTCTGGACTTCCCCAACATCGGGAACAATCTTCCCGCATCTAGCCTCTCCAACCCCTTAAGAATTTTATATGTTTCTATAAGATCCTCCCTCAGTCTTCTAAATTCCAGCGAGTACAAGCCTAGTCTATCCAGTCTTTCTTCATATGAAAGTCCCGCCATCCCAGGGATCAATCTAGTGAACCTTCTCTGTACTCCCTCTAAGGCAAGAACGTCTTTCCTCAGATTAGGAGACCAAAACTGCACACAATACTCCAGGTGCGGTCTCACCAAGGCCCTGTACAACTGCAGTAGAACCTCCCTGCTCCTAAACTCAAATCCTCTTGCTATGAATGCCAACATACCATTCACTTTCTTCACTGCCTGCTGCACCTGCACGCTTGCTTTCAATGACTGGTGCACCATGACACCCAGGTCACGTTGCATCTCCCCTTCTCCTAATCGTTCACCATTCAGGTAATACTCTGCTTTCCTGTTCTTGCCGCCAAAGTGGATAACCTCACATTTATCCACATTATATTGCATCTGCCATGCATCTGCCCACTCACCTAATCTATCCAAGTCACTCTGCAGCCTCCTAGCATCCTCCTCGCAGCTAACACTGCCACCCAGCTTCGTGTCATCCGCAAACTTAGAGATGTTGCGTTCAATTCCCTCGTCCAAATCATTAAAATACACTGTAAATAACTGGGGTCCCAGCACTGAGCCTTGCGGTACCCCACTAGTCACTGCCTGCCATTCCGAAAAGGACCCGTTTATTCCTACTCTTTGCTTCCTGTCCGCCAACCAATTTTCTATCCACCTTAACACTGAACCCTCAATACCGTGTGCTTTAAGTTTGTACACCAATCTCCTATGTGGGACCTTGTCGAAGGTCTTCTGAAAGTCCAGATATAACACATCGATTGGTTCTCCCTTATCCACTCTACTAGTTACATCCTCGAAAAATTCTATAAGATTCGTCAGACATGATTTGCCTTTTGTAAATCCATGCTGACTTTGTCCGATGATTTCACCACTTTCCAAATGTGATGCTATCACATCTTTAATAACTGACTCTAGCATTTTCCCCACTACCGATGTTAGGCTAACTGGTCTATAATTCCCCGTTTTCTCTCTCCCTCCCTTTTTAAAAAGTGGGGTTACATTATCTACCCTCCAGTCCTCAGGAACTACTCCAGAATCTAAGGAGTTTTGAAAAATTGAAACATACAGAATAGTGAAAGGTTTGGATAGAGTGGATGTGGAGAGGATGTTTCCACCAGTGGGAGAGTCTAGGATTAATGTTATCCCACTTTTTAAGAAAGGAGGGAGAGAGAAAACAGGAAATTATAGACCAATTAGTCTGACATCAGTGGTCGGGAAGATGCTGGAGTCAATTATAAAATACGAAATTGTGGAGCATTTGGATAACAGTAACAGGATCATTCCGAGTCAACATGGATTTACGACGGGGAAATCATGCTTGACTAATCTTCTGGAATTCTTTGAGGATGTAACTAGGAAAATTGACAGGGGAGAGCCGGTGGATGTGGTGTACCTCGACTTTCAGAAAGCCTTCAACAAGGTTCCACATAGGAGATCAGTGGACAAAATTAGAGCACATGGTATTGGGGGTAGGGTATTGACATGGATAGAAAATTGGTTGGCAGACAGGAAACAAAGAGTGGGGAAAAATGGGTCCCTTTCAGAATGGCAGGCAGTAACTAGTGGGGTACCGCAAGGCTTGGTGCTGGGACCGCAGCTATTTACAATATACATTAATGACTCGGATGAAGGGATTAAAATTAACATTAGCAAATTTGCAGATAATACAAAGCTGGGTGGCAGTGTGAACTGTGAGGAAGATGCTATGAGGTTGCAGGGTGACTTGGACAGGTTGTTTGAGTGGGCAGATGCATGGCAGATGCAGTTTAATGTGGATAAGTGTGAGGTTATCCACTTTGGTGGTAAGAATAGGAAAGCAGATTATTATCTGAATGGTGTCAAGTTAGGAAAAGGGGACGTACAACGAGATATGGGTGTCCTAGTGCATCAGTCACTGAAAGGAAGCATGCAGGTACAGCAGGCAGTGAAGAAAGCCAATGGAATGTTGGCCTTCATAACAAGAGGAGTTGAGTATAGGAGCAAAGAGGTCCTTCTGCAGTTGTACAGGGCCCTAGTGAGACCGCACCTGGAGTACTGTGTGCAGTTTTGGTCTCCAAATTTGAGGAAGGATATTCTTGCTATTGAAGGAGTGGAGCGTAGGTTCACGAGGTTAATTCCCGGAATGGCGGGAGTGTCGTATGTTGAAAGACTGCAGTGATTAGGCTTATATACGTTGGAATTTAGAGGGGATCTTATTGAAACGTATAAGATCATTAAGGGATTGGACACGCTAGAGGCAGGAAACATGTTCCCAATGTTGGGGGAGTCCAGAACCAGGGGCCACTGTTTAAGAATAAGGGGTAGGCCATTTAGAACGGAGATGAGGAAAAAAAAATTCACTCAGAGTTGTAAATCTGTGGAACTCTCTGCCTCGGAAGGCAGTGGTGGCCATTTCTCTGGATGCTTTCAAGACCTCCCCTCACATCCGGAATCTTGGAATCATCTTTGATCAAACCCTCTCCTTCGACAAACACATCAAACACATCACAAAGACAGCCTTCTTCCACCTCAAAAACATTGCCTGTCTCCGTCCATCCCTCTCCTTCACAGCTGCAGAAACCCTCATCCACGCCTTCATCACCTCCCGTCTGGACTACTGCAACAGCCTCCTCTATGGCTCACCCTCAAAAATCATCAGTAAACTTCAATACATTCAAAACTCCGCTGCCCGTCTACTCACCCACTCCCCGATCCGTGACCATATCACCCCCGTCCTTTACAAACTCCACTGGCTCCCCATCCTCCAGAGAATCCAATACAAAATCCTCCTCATGACCTACAAAGCCCTCCATAACCTGGCCCCATCCTACCTGACTGACCTCCTCCACAGGCACACTCCCACCTGCACCCTCCGCTCTGCTGCTGCCAATCTCCTGTCCCCCCCCATCCGGACCAAACTCAGATCCTGGGGGGACAGGGCTTTCTCCATCGCTGCTCCCACCCTATGGAACTCACTACCCCAAACCGTCAGAGACTCCTCCTCACTCACCACATTCAAAACATCACTGAAGTCTCACCTCTTCAGCACTGCCTTCAACCACTGAAGGTCACCTCACCTTCTGTCTCCTTTCTCTGTTCGTTTACTTATTTATCTATTTATTCACTTCTCTATGTTCTAGAAATCCCTGTAAAGCGTCTTTGAGTGTTTGAAAAGCGCTATATAAATGTAATGCATTATTATTATTATTATTATTAATGATAGCGGCGTCAGGGGGTATGGGGAGAAGGCAGGAATGGGGTACTGATTATGCATGATCAACCATGATCACATTGAATGGTGGTGCTGGCTCGAAGGGCCGAATGGCCTACTCCTGCACCTATTGTCTATTGTCTATAGAGGTCATAGCCTCAGAATTAAAGTACGTTCTTTTAGGAAGGAGATGAGGAGAAATTTCTTTAGTCAGAGGGTGGTGAATCTGTGGAATTCTTTGCCACAGAAGGATGTGGAGGGCAGGTCAGTGGTTATTTTGAAGGCAGAGAGAGATAGATTTTTGATTAGTATGGGTGTCAGAGGTTATGGGGAGAAAGCAGGAGAATGGGGTTAGGAGGGATAGATCAGCCTTTATTGAATGGCGGGGTAGACTTGAAGGGCCGAAGGGCCTTATTCTACTCTTATCACGTGACCTCAAGGACAGGCCCTTCAGCCCATAATGTCTGTGCTGGCAGAACAAACCTATGACCTGTGTGCCTGGGCTTAATCCATAAAGCTCCATGTCCATGCGCCAATGTGAAAGTCTCTTAAACAATATCTGTATCTACCTCCTCCTCCACCACCCCTGGCAGTGCGTTCCTGGCACCCACCACCCCTGGCAGTGCGTTCCTGGCACCCACCACCCCTGGCAGTGCGTTCCTGGCACCCACCACCCCTGGCAGTGCGTTCCTGGCACCCACCACCCCTGGCAGTGCGTTCCTGGCACCCACCACCCTCTCTGTAACAAACTAACCCCACTCATCTCTTAAACAATATCTGTATCTACCTCCTCCTCCTCCACCACCCCTGGCAGTGCGTTCCTGGCACCCACCACCCTCTCTGTAACAAACTAACCCCACTCATCTCTTAAACAATATCTGTATCTACCTCCTCCACCACCACCCCTGGCAGTGCGTTCCTGGTACCCACCACCCCTGGCAGTGCGTTCCTGGTACCCACCACCCCTGGCAGTGCGTTCCTGGCACCCACCACCCTCTCTGTAACAAACTAACCCCCCACTCATCTCTTAAACTTTGTCCCTCTCACCTTCTCACTATGCCCTCTAATATTTGATATTTCCATACAATAATATATTCCTTTATTTGTCCCACACTGGGGAAATGTACATGATATAGGTTATGTAAGAAAATTACTGTAGATGCTGGTACAAATCGAAGGTATTTATTCACAAAATGCTGGAGTAACTCAGCAGGTCAGGCAGCATCTCGGGAGAGAAGGAATGGGTGATGTTTCGGATCGAGACCCTTCTTCAGACTGAAGAAGGGTCTCGACCCGAAACGATGATATAGGTTCTGACCATCTACCCTCTTTATAATTTTATACATGTCTGTCCAACCTCTCCCTTAATACCCTACAATCTGGTAAACCACCCTTCCCAAAGCCTCCATATCATTCCTTTAACGGGCTAACCAGAACTGCACACAATACTCCAAATACAGCCAAATACAGCCTGACAAAAGTCCTAGAAACTACATCTTGACCCACTGACTCCTCCACTCAATGCCCTGACCTAAGAAAGTAACTGTACTTTCTTTACCCCTCCATCTACCAATACTTGTCAAAAATTGCACCAATATCTTGATCAGTTGAGCAGGTGGGCTGAGGAATGGTTGATGGAGTTTCATACAGTCATGTGAGTTGTTGCATTTTGGAAAGTCTAACATGGGCAGGGCCTACACAGTGAATGGTTGGCCTCTGGGGGGTGTTGTCGAGCAGAAGAATCTAGAAATGGAGGTAAACAGTTCAGCTCGTTCAGACTAGTTTAGATGGGGCATCTGTGGTGCAGCGGTACAGTTGCTGCCTTACAGCGAATGCAGCGCCGGAGACCCGGGTTCCATCCTGACTACGGGCGCCGTCTGTACGGAGTTTGTACGTTCTCCCCGTGACCTGCGTGGGTTTTCTCTGAAATCTTAGGTTTCCTCCCACACTCCAAAGACGTGCAGGTATGTACGTTAATTGGCTTGGTAAAAACTGTCCCTCGTGTGTGTAGGATAGTGTTAGTGTGTGGGAATAGCTGGTCGGCACGGATCCGGTGGGCCGAAGGGCCTGTTTCTGCGCTGTATCTCTGAACTAAACCCCTTGCCCCACTCTCCCCTGCACTCACCGTCTCCCCAGTGCGGTAGGGGGTAGACCCCTTGCCCCCGGCGATGCTGAAGCCCAGCCCGCGGTCATCTCGAGCCAGTGACGTGCACAGTAGCTCCCTGGTGCCGGAGTCAGTGCGTCGGCCCGCCCGCCGCTCTCGCGGGGCGTAGTCATCCTCGGGCCGCAGGGGGGTGACGGTTACCGCGTTCTCCGGCTCCACCATCCTCTCCCGCAGCACCGCCATGGTCACCACCTCCCCTGAACTCCGCAACGCCTCCACTGCCCGCTGGTGCTCCACATCCTGCAGCCCCACACCGTTCACCTGCGGGAGGGAGAGTGTGTCAGTGGGAGGACCAGGCTGGAGGACCGGGCAGGAGGACTAGGCGAGGACCAGGCAGGAGGACTAGGATGGACTGCGGGAGGACCAGGCGGGAGGACTATGCCGGGCTGCGGGAGGACCAGGTGAGACTAGGCGGGAGGACCAGGCAGGAGGACTATGCCGGACTATGGGAGGACCAGGCGGGACGACTAGGCCGGCCTGTGGGAGGACCAGGCAGGAGGACTAGGCCGGACTGTGGGAGGACCAGGCGGGAGGACTAGGCCGGGCCATGGGAGGACCAGGCGGGAGGACTAGGCCGGGCCATGGGAGGACCTGGCGGGAGTACCAGGCAGGAGGACTAGGCCGGACTGTGGGAGGACCAGGCGGGACGACTAGGCCGGGCTGTGGGAAGACGAGGCAGGAGGACTAGGCCGGACTGTGGGAGCACCAGGCTGGAGGACTAGGCCGGGCCGCGGGAGGACCAGGCTGGAGGACTAGGCCAGACTGTGGGAGAACCTGGTGGGAGGACTAGGCCAGATGGTGGGAGGACCAAGCGAGACTAGGCGGGAGGACTAGGCCGGACTGTGGGAGGACCGGGCGGGAGGACTAGGCCGGACTGTGGGAGGACTAGGCGCGAGGACTGGGCGGGACTGTGGGAGGACCAGGCGGGACTGTTGGAGGACTAGGCCGGATTGTGGGAGGACCGGGCTGGAGGACCAGGCGGGAGCAGGGGAGGAATGGACGGGAAGACCGCAGCCCCTGCTGCCTGAATGATCCGTTGGTTATTGTGGACATAGCACGGAAAAAGGATCTTCAGCCCAACTCACCCTTGCAGACCAAGATGCCCCATCGAAGCTAGTCCTCTCTACACCGGCCGGCCGTGACCCCCCCCTACTGGCCAGCTATGACCCCCCACTGGCCAGTTATGACCCCCACTCTGGCCTGCTATGACCCCCCCCCTCCCCACTGGCCAGCTGTGATCCCCCACTGGCCAGTTATGACCCCCCCTCTGACCTGCTTTGAAGCCCTTCTCTGGCCAGCTGTGACCCCAACCCCTGGCCAGCTGTGACCCCAACCCATGGCCAGCTGTGACCCCAACCCCTGGCCAGCTATGACCCCCCTCCCCCCACTGGCCAGCTATGACCCCCCCCCCACCGGCCAGCTGTGACCCCCACCCCAATCTCTATACTGGCCAGGTGTGGACCCCCCCCTTACACTGGCCAGCTATGACCCCCCCCTCTGACCTGCTGTGATGCCCTCCTCTGGCCAGCTGTGACCCCAACTGGCCATCTGTGATGCCCTCCTCTGGCCAGCTGTGACCCCAACCCCTGGCCAGCTGTGACCCCAACACCTGGCCAGCTGTAACCCCAACCCCAGGCCAGCTGTGTACCCAACCCCTGGCCAGCTGTGACCCCCCTCCCCCCACTGGCCAGCTATGACCCCCCCCCCCCCGGCCAGCTGTGACCCCCCCACTACACGGGCCAGCTGTGACCCCTGTGTCCACACTGGCCAGCTGTGCCCCTCTCTGGCCAGCTGTGACCCCCCACTACACGGGCCAGCTGTGCCCCCCCGTGTCCACACTGGCCAGCTGTGCCCCTCTCTGGCCAGCTGCTGTGCCCCTCTCTGGCCAGCTGTGCCCCCCTGTGCCCCTCTCTGGCCAGCTGTGCCCCCCTGTGGCCAGCTGTGCCCCCCTGTGGCCAGCTGTTCCCCCGTGTCCATGCTGGCCAGTGCGGGCAGCGGACTCACCTCCAGCAGTTTGTCGCCCACTCTCACGCCAGCCTGAGCGGCAGGGCCCTCCTCCGACACGCGGGAGATGAAGATCCCCTGCAACACGGAGACGAGGTGAGCAACATGCAGCGGCCCTGGCACAGGGCAGCAGAGCCGGCACCATCTACACACGCCACCCATGGGTGGGCATGGCCAACCTGACCCCACCCTGCAGCAGAGCCGGCACCACGCTGCAGGGGCAAAGGGTGGCATGGAGAGGTGCAGATGAGGCAGGGAGCAGGACAGGAGGGAGGGAAAGGGGGAGAGGAGGGAGGAGGAGGGAAGAGGAAGGGCAGGAGGAGGAGAGGAGCGGAGAGAAAGGGGAGAGGAGGGAGGAGGAGCAGAGGAGGAGCGGTGGGAGGAGGGGAGGGAGGAGAAGGAGGGAAGAAGAGAGGAGGGAGGAGGAGGAGAGGGGGAAGGTGGAGGGAGGAAGAGAGGGGGAGGGAGGAAAAGAGGAGGAGGGAGAAAGAGAGGAGGAAGAGAGGAGGAGGGAGGAAGAGAGGAGGAGGGAGGAAGAGAGGAGGAGGGAGGAGAGAGGTGTAGGAGGGAGGAGTAGGAGGGGAGGGAGGAGGAGGAGGAGAGGGAGGAGGAGGAGGAGAGGGGGGAGGACAAGAGGAGGGTGGAGAGGGAGGAGGAGCGGAGGGAGGAGGGGAGGAAGGAAGAGGGGGAGGAGGGGGGAGGAAGAGAGGAGGGGGGGGAGGGGGAGGAAGAGAGGAGGGGGGAGGGGGAGGGGGGAGGAGGACGAGGGGGAGGAGGAGGGGGGAGTGGGAGGAGGAGGGGGGAGTGGGAGGAGGAGGGGGGAGTGGGAGGAGGAGGGGGGAGGAGGAGGGGGAGGAGGACGAGGGGGAGGAGGAGGGGGGGAGGAGGAGGGGGAGGGAGGAGGAGGAGGAGGGGGGAGTGGGAGGAGGAGGGAGAGTGGGAGGAGGAGGGGGGAAGGGGAGTAGAGGAGGGGGCAGTGGTGTGGTGGAGGGGGGTGAAGGTGGGATGTGGTGCGGGTGGCGTGAGAGGGGTGCGGGTGGCGTGAGGGGGTGCGGGTGGCGTGAGGGGGGTGCGGGGTGGCGTGAGGTGGGTGTGGGTGGCGTGGGTGGGGTGTGGGTGGGTGAGGTGGGTGAGGTGGGTGTGGGTGGGTGAGGTGGGTGAGGTGGGGTGTGGGTGGCGTGGGTGGGGTGTGGGTGGGTGAGGGTGGGATGGGTGAGGGTGGGATGGGTGAGGGTGAGGTGGGTGAGGGTGGGTGAGGTGGGTGTGGGTGGCGTGGGTGGGGTGTGGGTGGGTGAGGTGGGTGTGGGTGAGGGTGGGGTGGGTGAGGGTGGGGTGGGTGAGGGTGGGGTGGGTGAGGGTGTGGGTGTGGGTGGGTGGGGTGGGGTGGGGTGGGTGAGGGTGTGGGTGGGTGTGGGTGGGATGGGTGAGGGTGGGGTGGGTGAGGGTGGGTGGGGTGAGGGTGGGGTGGGCTCACCTCGTCCTCACCCTTGTAGGGTGTGGAGCCCTTGCCGCCGGCGATGCTGATGCCCAGACCCCCTGTTTGCCGGTGGATGGTCAACATCAGCTGCAGGAAACACAGTGGGTCAGCACCAGCTCCCCACCCCACACACACACACACCCCACACACACACACACACCCCCCCACCCCCACACACACACACACACACCCCACACACACCCCACACACACACACACCCCCCCCCCACACACACACACCCCCCCCCCCCCACACACACACCCCACACACACCCACACCCACACCCCCCCCACACACACACACACACCCCACACACACACCCCATACACACACACACCCCACACGCACATACACCACACACCCCACACACACACACCCCACACGCACACATACACCACACACCCCACACACACACCCACACACACACCCCCCCCGCCACACCCACACACACCCACACCCCCGCCACACCCCATACACACACACACACCCCACACGCACACATACACCACACACACCACACGCACACACACACACACACACCCCAGGGTACAGCACCACAGACACACACCCAGACATGTGCACACACACGCAGACATGTCCACCCGTCGTCCATACGTCATGGTGGTCAGACATGGCAAGTCGTGTGCAGCTCCTGCTCCCACGCCTGGCGGTGAAGTGCCGCCCGTCTACCTCCCGAGAACATTCACCTCCATCACCCTGCCCGCGGACAGCATCCCACCCCAGGCAGACAGCCGTCTAGCACTGGAGCAGCTGCACGCCATGGCCAACAAACACCACACAGCCTACCCAAGAGCCTTGACCACCGTAGCTGGGGGCTTCAACACACACAGCCTACCCCAAAACTTGACCACCATAGCTGGGGACTACAACACACACAGCGTACCCCAGAGCCTTGACCACCATAGCTGGGGACTACAACACACACAGCGTACCCCAGAGCCTTGACCACCCTAACCGGGGACTACAAGAAAGCCAACCTGAAGACATCACTCCCTAACTCCCACCGTGTCTCCTGCAGCCCCAGAGGATTAGACACCCTGGACCACTGCTGTACGACCATCAAGGATGCCTCTCACTCTGTCCATCGCCCTCACTGCGGGGAATCCCAGCATTCAGCCGAGCTGATCTCCCTGCATACAGGCAGCAACTGGGGAGCGCACCCCCAGACTGAGGACTGCAGAGCTGGCCAGGGAGTGCACCCCCAGACTGAGGACTGCAGAGCTGGCCAGGGGGGGGGCACCCCCAGACTGAGGACAGCAGAGAGCTGGCCGGGGGGGGGCACCCCCAGACTGAGGACAGCACAGAGCTGGCCAGGGAGTGCACCCCGAGACTGAGGACTGCAGAGCTGGCCAGGGGGTGCACCCCCAGACTGAGGACAGCAGAGAGCTGGCCGGGGGGGGGGCACCCCCAGACTGAGGACAGCACAGAGCTGGCCAGGGAGTGCACCCCGAGACTGAGGACTGCAGAGCTGGCCAGGGAGTGCACCCTCAGACTAAGGACAGCAGAGAGCTGGCCAGGGAGTGCACCCCCAGACTAAGGACAGCAGAGAGCTGGCCAGGGAGTGCACCCCCAGACTGAGGACTGCAGAGCTGGCCAGGGAGTGCACCCCCAGACTGAGGACAGCACAGAGCTGGCCAGGGGGGGGGGCACCCCCAGACTGAGGACAGCACAGAGCTGGCCAGGGGGGGGGGGCACCCCCAGACTGAGGACTGCAGAGCTGGCCAGGGGGGGGCACACCCAGACTGAGGACTGCAGAGCTGGCCAGGGAGTGCACCCCCAGACTGAGGACAGCACAGAGCTGGCCAGGGAGTGCACCCCCAGACTGAGGACTGCAGAGCTGGCCAGGGAGTGCACCCCCAGACTGAGGACCGCAGAGCTGGCCAGGGAGTGCACCCCCAGACTGAGGACCGCAGAGCTGGCCAGGGAGTGCACCCCCAGACTGAGGACAGCACAGAGCTGGCCAGGGGGGTCAGAGGAACAACTACACCACTGCTTGGAGTCAGTAGACTGGGCAATGCTCAAGGACTCGGCAACGGATCTGAATTATACGCCAGTTGTTACAGACTTCATAAGAAAATGTGTGGAGGACTGTGTTCCCACAAAAACATCCGAGTGCTTCCCAACCTTGGATGAACAGGAGATCCGCAGTCTTCTGAGGACCAGCTCCCGGGCGTTCAGGTCTGGTGTATGTCCAGATACAACCTTGCCAAGGCCATCACGAAGGTTAAAGGGGTGTGAGCAGGAGGACGGGGCGGATGTTCGGCACCTGTGGCAAGCCCTGAATGCCATCACCTCCCACAAGGTGAACCAGGGGCAGCTCAAATGGCAGTGAAGCATCACTCCCTGACCAGCTCAATGCGTTGTCTCCAAGCTGAGAAAGGGAGAAGGCTGATGTGTCTTGCCCTGCCCACATAGATGGTTGTGCAATCAGTCAGAGGCTGATGTCAGAAGAGGACATCGTCTGGTCCTCATGGTCTACCTGCTCGTGTTCTTAAAGCCTGTGCGGACCAACTGGCTGGAGCTTTTGCCATACCTTCAACCTCCCATTAACTGAGGGCCCCACCTGCTTGAAGAGGGCATCAATAATACCAGTGACGTGCCTCAACGGCTATCGACCCGTGGTGAGAAGTGCTGAGGCTCATTATGGCACACATCACTTCCTCCCTCAACAAGAACCTCGACCCACTACACTTTGCCGACCGCCACTACTATTGCTATTGAGGCAGTGCAGTGTGGGTTCACGAGGTTAATCCCCGGGATGGCGGGACTGTCATTTGAGGAAAGATTGGAAAGACTGGGCTTGTATTCACTGGAGTTTAGAAGGATGAGAGGGGATCTTATAGAAACATATAAAATTATAAAAGGACTGGACAAGCTAGATGCAGGAAAAATGGCCCCAATGTTGGGGGAGTCCAGAACCAGGGGCCACAGTCTAAGAATAAAGGGGAGGCCATTTAAAACTGAGGTGAGAAGGAACTTTTTCACCCAGAGAGTTGTGAATTTGTGGAATTCTCTGCCACAGAGGGCAGTGGAGGCCAATTCACTGGATGAATTTAAGAGTTAGATAGAGCCCTAGGGGCTAGAGGAATCAAGGGAATCAAGGGATATGGGGAGAAGGCAGGCACAGGTTATTGATTGCGAATGATTAGCCATGATCACACTGAAGGGCCAAATGGCCTCCTCCTGCACCTGTTTTCTATGTTTCGATGTTACTCACTGGCACTCCATCCACTCTGCACTGGACCACTTGGACCATAAAACACATACATACATACATCTGTTGTATAGACTACAGCTTGGCGTTCAATACTATCATCCCTTCCAGGCTGGTTACCAAGCTGACGGAACTGGGTCTGGGCGCATCCCTGTGCAACTGGATCCTCGACTTCCTCATCCACAGACCAGTCTGTATGAATTGGTAGCAACACTTCTTCCCCGATAACCATCAGCACGGGAGCACCTCAGGCTGCCTGCTCAGCCCCCTGCTCTACTCACTCTATACTCTCCACGGGGTAGTCTAGTTTAGAGATATAGCACGGAAACAACCCTTCAGCCCATCGAGTCCGCACCGACCAGCGATCCCTGCACATTAACACTACCCTACACACACTAGGGACAATGTTACATTTACACCAAGCCAATTAACCTACAAACCCGTACATCTTTGGAGTGTGGGAAGAAGCAGAAGATCTCTGAGAAAACCCACGCAGGTCACGGGGAGAAGGTACAAACTCCGTACAGACAGCACCCGTGGTAGGGATGGAACCCGAGTCTCCGGCGCTGCATTCGCTGCAAGGCAGCAACTCGACCGCTGCACCACTGTAGCCAGACACAGTGCAAACTCCATCCTCACGTTTGCCGACACCACCGTTGTTGGACGAATTACAGATGATGATGAGTCAGATTAGACAAGCGAGTTCGATGGACTGACCAAATGGTGCCGCCACAACAACCTGCCCCCTCAGTCAGTAAGACCAAGGAACTGACTGTGGACTCTGGAGGAGGAAGGATGAGGATCCACAAACCTGTCTGTATCGACGGGACGATGGTGGAGAGGCGAAAGCTTCAAATTCCTGGGCGCGCAGATCTCTGAAGATTTTCCTAGAGCCAGCGCATTGATGCAATTATAAAGAAAGCCCATCAACGCCTCTACTTCCTGAGAAGATTGCAGACATTCGGTACATCAAGAGAGGATTGTCTTGGACTTCTACAGGTGGACGGTACAGAGCATATTGACCGGTTGTATCACTGCCTGGTTCGGCAACTTGAACGCCCAGGAGTGAAGAAGGCTGCAAAAAGTGAACACTGCCCAGTCCATCGTGGGCACTGACCTCCCCACCATCGAAGGGAGTCGCTGCATCTGCACCATCAGAGGGCAGAGACCCACACCATCAGAAGGCAGAGACCCACACCATCAGAGGGCAGAGACCAACACCATCAGAAGGCAGAGACCCACACCATCAGAGGGCAGAGACCAACACCATCAGAAGGCAGAGACCAACACCATCAGAGGGCAGAGACCAACACCATCAGAGGGCAGAGACCCACACCATCAGAGGGCAGAGACCCACACCACCCTGGCCACACACACCTTCCACCCCTGCCATCGGGAACAAGGTACAGGAGCCTGAAAACTGTAGGAACTGCTTACTTCCCCATAGCCATTAGGCTATTAAACACTACAACCTCCAAATAAGCTCCGAACTGCAAAGACCTGGGGGTACGCACGCACACACACAAACGCACACACACAAACGCACACACACAAACGCACGCACGCACACACACACAAACGCACGCACACACACAAACGCACACACACACACACAAACGCACGCACACAAACAAACGCACGCACACACACACATACACAAAACGTTTATTACATTGTTTACAGTGTGCTATGTTTACATATTCTGTTGTGCTGCTGCAAGTAGGAATTGAATTGTTGTGTCTGGGACATATGACAAGATGACCTCTCTCACACAGCTGAACCCCACCTCCCACGCCTCTCCCCATCTACCTCTCTCCTACCCCCAGTCACAGTCCGCACACTGATGGGTCAGACTCCTCACACTCACCCCGCTCACACAAGAGCAGGCACACACACCCACGATACGCACCGCGATCACAGGTCCCCCCTCCCTCCCACCCACGCCACGGAGCCCACCTGCCATGTTGGCGGTGGGACTGCCAGCGGTAGGCTCCAGTGCTGTGCCCGTGTGGCCGAGGTGACATTCAGCACCAGGCCGGCCGGCTGTGGCCAGTGAGTGAACTTACTGACGACAGAAACACCGCTCCATCTCCCACCCACCCCCACTCTCCAGCGAGGGGAGGGGGTGAAGTGAGAGATCTAGCAACTGGCTCACACCAACCGAACCTCATCTCCTGCACTGTAACTGGCCACACGGGCACAGCACTGGAGTCTTCCACTGGCAGTCCCACCACTAACATGGCCAGTGGGGCCAGCATCCAGGAGGTGGAGGGGGATGGTCACCAGTGACCGGGTGGGGTGGGATGGGATGGGTGGGATGGGTTGGGTGGGATGTGGGGTGGGGTGGGTGGGGTATCGTGGGATGGTTGGGGTGGGATGGGTTGGGTGGGATGTGGGGTGGGGTGGGATGGGATGGGTGGGGTGGGATGTGGGGTGGGGTGGGATGGGTGGGTGGGGTATCGTGGGATGGGTGGGGTGGGATGGGTTGGGTGGGATGTGGGGTGGGGTGGGATGGGTGGGATGTGGGGTGGGATGGGTGGGGTGTCGTGGGATGGGTGGGGTGCAGGGTGGGATGCGGTGGGTGGGGTGGGATGGGTGTCAATGATGCCTCCCGGGGGCAGCGCGGGGACATTCGGTGCCCAGTCTGGATGGGCGTGGATCTGGGTGAGCGTGGGAACGTATAAACTCTGCACAGACAGTACTGTAGTCAGGATCAAATCCGTGCCTCTGGTGCCGTGAGGCAGCTGAGACATCTCAGAGGAGGAGAATAGAGTATTCTGCAAGGGGGGAACATCACTGTCGATGATGCTTTTAAATGACACCATGTTAACGGTGGAACCTGGATCATTTCTGGATCTCCATTTTGAGGAAATAGCTCAATGCAATGGCATTAACATGGAGTAGGACTGAGATCTCGACTGTATAAGGCAGAGATGCTAGAAGGAGCATGGAAGTACATATAACATTAAGATATCAGTTACTTGTAGAATTATTGTATAGCACTGGAGAGAATTATATACCCTGATCAGCCAAAACATTATGACCACTGACAGGCGAAGTGAATAATTGATTATCGTGTTACAATGGCACCTGTCAAGGGATGGGATATATTAGGCAGCAAGTGAACAGTCAGTTCTTGAAGTTGATGTGTTGGATGCAGGAGAAATGGGCAGGAGTAAAGACCTGAGTGACTTTGACAAGGGCCAAATTGTTCTGGCCAGACGACTGGGTCAGAGCATCTCTGAAACGGCAAGGCTTGTGGGGTGCTACCGGTCAGCAGTGGTGAGTACCTACCGACAGTGGTCCGAGGAGGGACAAACCACAAACCGGTTTGGGTATTGGGCGCCCAAGGCTCATTGATGCGCGAGGGCAACGAAGGCTATCCCGTCTGGTCCGAACCGACAGGTCGACTGTGGCACAAGTCACGGAAAAATTTATGGTGGTCACGGGAGGAATGTGTCACAATACACAGTGCATCGCACCCTGCTGCGTATGGGGCTGCACACGGAGGACCAACAGCATATTAGGCAGGTGGCCATAATGTTTTGGCTCATCAGGTCATACTGTTTTGGCTGATCGGTGTATCTTTGAGTATGTCAGAGGAGGCGCCAGAGCTGTATATTCTGCATGAAATGTATATTTAATAGATCCCTGTACAAAAGTGTTTCTTTCAGAGATATCAGTGTGATTATAATACATATTAAAGAATATGCTTTACATCACATCATGAAAGATTGTGATATATTTGAGAGATGGCTTCATAGAAAATGAGATTGTTGTGTATTAAAGGGACTATTATGTGCAGGAGAATCTCTACTGATGGCATGCTCAATGTTGTGAATAGTGCACTTCAGATAACGTACAGCGAAAAGGTTACTGTATATCACCTAGACTACTATGTATTCAAGGAACCAAAGAATGCTGTATATTGGAACAAATACTTTATATTGAAAGATCTTCGTCTGTCGGCCCAACTTGCCCACACTGGCCAACATGCCCCACCTACACTAGCCTGCGTTTGGCCCATATCCCTCTAAACCTGTCCTATCCATTTACTTATCTAAACGTTGCGATAGCATCTACCTCGACTACTTCCACGAGCAGCTTATTTCGTACACTTACCACCCTTTATGTGAAAAGGTTACCACTCGGTAGATGAGATAGGTCCCACAACAGCATTTAAAAGACACTTGGACAGGTACTTG
Organism: Rhinoraja longicauda; assembly: GCF_053455715.1. Classification (NCBI taxonomy): domain Eukaryota; kingdom Metazoa; phylum Chordata; class Chondrichthyes; order Rajiformes; family Arhynchobatidae; genus Rhinoraja; species Rhinoraja longicauda. The sequence continues at coordinate 115,416,680 of NC_135954.1, read as the reverse complement.
GATAGGCAAGTTCAGACAAGGTCTAAATGAGACATACGTAGCAGGTGGGTCTAGTGTGGATGGGGCATCTTGGGCGGCAAGTTGGGCCGAAGGGCCTTGTTTCCGTGCCATTTAACTCTGAGACTCTAAGTGACAGAGGTTGTGTGTAAGGCCGTAGACTAGAGTGATTTCCAATAGTATGATTAGAGGAATATCAGTGAGATTTCAGTACATTTTGTCAGAAAAGTGTAACTTTGTAGTTTTTAGTTTAGTTCATTATTGCCAAGTGTATCGAGGTACAATGAAAGCTTTTTGTTTGCGTGCAATCCAGTCAAAGAAAGGACTACACATGATTACAATCAAGCTGTCCAAAGTGCAGGGATGAAGGAGACAACATTTAGTGCAAGATGAAGACTGATTCAAGATAGTTCAAGGGTCTCCAATGAGATAGATGGGAGGTCAGGACCGCACTCTAGCTGATGAGAGGACTGTTCAGTTGCCTGATAACAGCTGGGAAGAAACTGTCCCTGAAAACTGAGGTGAGAAGAAACCTTTTCACTCAGAGTTGTGAATTTGTGGAATTCTCTGCCACAGAAGGCAGTGCATGAATTTAAAAGGGAGTTAGATAGAGCTCTAGGGGCAAGTGGAATGAAGGGATATGGGGAGAAGGCAGGCACGGGTTACTGATTGTGGATGATCAGCCATGACCACAATGAATGGCGGTGCTGGCTCGAAGTGCCAAATGGCCTCCTACTGCACCATTTTTCTATGTTTCTATGTTTAATCTGGAGGAATGCTTTTTCACACTTGTGTACCTCCTGCCTGATGGGAGAGGGGAGTAGAGGGAGTGGACCTCAATTATACAGGTGGCCTTGGCAAGGCAGCGTGGTGTAGATGGAGTCAATGGGAGAGGGTTGGTTTTAGAATGTAATATTGTTAGATCAGCTAATTTGTGTACTTGGATTTCATTGGAATTTAAACAGCACCCCCTCTGTTCCACCAGACACACAGTAAACGTGTTTGGAGTTGCAGGAACACTGGAGAACTGAGCATTAGTTGTCGATGTGGTCTTTGCTGTAGTATGAGGCAGAACGCACTGTCAACCCGTTGGGTCTGTTGGGAGAACAGCTCCTGCCACTGTGTACCACTGGAGAGTCACAAGGTTTTCAGCAAGAATGAGTCAGCGTGCAACCTGATGCATTTTCACCACTCCAGCACTGAGATAAGTGACAGAACCAAGGTTCCATATAACTCAGGAAGACACATAGTGTTGGAGTAACTCAGCGGGTCAGGCAGCATCTATGGAGAAGGTGGATCGGTGACATTTCGGGCTGCGTCCCTTCTTCAGACTGACTGTACGAGGAAGGAAGAAGGGTCCTGCCCAAAACGACGTCTGTCCAGCCTCGCTGAGATATTCCAGCGCTTGGTGTCTTTTTTTAAAACCAGCATCTGCAGTGTCCATATAACTCAGTTGAGAAGGGTGAAAGTGCAGAGGAGGAGGGCTGGACCAGAGCATGGGGTTGGATTTAGTCGTCATTCACCCTCCACAGCGCTGCACCTGTAACCAGAATTGCCAAGTGCAACCACATGGTGTGAAGCCAAAGGTGTGGGTGAACAGCCTGAGGTTGTGCCATCACGGAATGATCCGGAGCCCAGGTGTCGGCCAGCAGCCACCCCCTGGATATTGCAGGTGGACTTGGTGATCGGCCGCGAGGCCATTGGGATGTGCCGGCTGGTAGTGCCACTTCCCACTGCTCCTTCCTCCTTAGCCAGCAGTGAGCAGCTGCGGGCCCCTCAGCACCCCCTCAAGCCACACTCCTCCACCGTACCACCAAGGGGAAGATGGTCCACAGCTCTGCCCCTCCATCACTGCTCACAGGGTCATGGGTGCCTGGAGCATGCTGGTGCAGGCAGACACCACAGTGGGGTTTACATTGGAGGGGAAATGCAGGGAAAGGGGCAACATGGATCACGTGTAGGGAACACGAGTTCATCCGGCCTCATGTACAGCACAGACACTGTGGGCCTGCGCTGCACCTTCTATGTACTTGAAAGAACAGGGAGAAATATGTGCAAGAAATCCTGAAACACCACGCACACAGTCTCAGATTGGACCCTGTGATCATCTGACAAAACACCTTTTGTTTCTCTGGACATCCGAACCACATGAACATAAAAGACCCGGTATTGTTCGAAGAAAGCATTGCCAACAGAAAGTGCAACTAATGCGGAAAGAATGCACCAGGAAGATGGAGATAGGACGTTGTTTGTGCAGGAGTTCGACCAAGGACAGGATTGATGCCACAACCTTGTGTCCAGCAGCTGGGAGCCCACCGAGGGGTGGCAGCAACCATCAGCACGGCTCCTCCATCAGCCCCTTCCCCTCAAACACCCGGCACAACCCTACCTCAGCACCAAACCACTCTGCACATTGAATAAACGAGACACAAGGAACTGCAGAAACCAGAGCCTTGAGAAAACCGCAGCATCTGTGGAGGACACGGATAGGCCACATTTCAGGTCAAGGAACCTTCTTCACACCCTGAAGGGTCTGAAAGAGTCCTGACCTATCCTCGTCCTCCGCAGATGGTACCTGACGTACTTTGGCCTACACTACAGGCTATGGTCTGGTTACCTCGAGTAACTGATGATGTATTGTATATTTATTTATTGTGTTGTGTCTAGTGAGGCTGCAGAGCTGCAACAAGTAAGAATGATATCATTGGGAGACACAAGAGACTGCAGATACAGGTGCTCCTCAGCTTATGATCAGGCCACCTTCCAAGAAACCCATCGCAAACCGAGAATATTATGTTGAAATGCTTTTAATACACCTGATCACGTGTCGGGAAGCGAGCTGTGGCTCGCTGCTTTTTGCACCGTCGCAAAGTCGGACTATCGCAAGTGGAAGCATGGTAAGCCGGGGAGCATCGGCTTTTATTTATTGTGTTGTGTTTAATGAGCCGAGAGAGCTGCAACAAGTAAGAATGATATTATTGGGAGACGCAGGAGACTGCAGATACAGATATGTTGAGTTGTGACTCGGTGACTCCGGCAGCACAGTGGTTGTGCCCATTCCCTTCACACATGCTGCCTAATCAGCTGGGTGGCTCAGGCACTGCATGTGTTGCTCACAATGTCCCGGTGATGGGCAATGCGGATGATAGGGGAGTGATAATGGCCACCGTTGTTTGAGGGATGACTGGGCACACTTGCCCTCCACACTGGCGTGTGCAATATCACTACATTCTCAACGCATTGTACCAAGAAGCAGCAAGAGCTGAGATCATTTCACAACATAACACCAATGAAAGCTGTCTAACACCCCCCTGACGGAGGTAAGACGAAGCCAAGCAGGCCCCTTGCCCAAGTGAGGCAGGTTGCTGATCCACAGACAGGGCTTACAGGAGATTGAAGGGCGGACAGTTGGCATCGGAGTGGGAGCAGTGCGGCAGTGGCAAAGTGGAACAGACGGTGAGGTGGAGGGGCCGATATCCACGTACAGTAAAGCCTATTGGCACAAGGCGACAATTCTCCTCTCCTCTCCACTGCTGACTGTCAGACGCAGCCACCATCACTCTCCTCCCCACCTGCAAGATCACGGCAACGTTGGCATGTTCTGCTGAGGACCAGAGATGAAAGCCTGTGCTGAGGCTGGAGGATGCTGAGAAGTGTGAGGTGGTACGAGGAACCAGTGAGAAGAACAGGAAGGAGATTGAGAACCTCGTGTCCCGGTGTCGAGACAACAACCTTTCTCCCAATTGCAGCAAGACAAATGACTTCAGGGCTTTACAACAGATTGCATTGATGGCGCCAACGTTGAGATGGTCAAAAACTTCTAAATCCAAAGAGTAAATATCACCAACAACTTCTCCTGGACCACCCGTATTGAAGCAACGAGCAGGAAAGCACGCCAACGCCTCTACTTCCTTACAAGGCTCGGGAGGTTTGGCAAGTCCCCAACAAGTCTCACCAACTTCTAGAGATTTGTCGTAGAAAGCAGTTTGGGTTGGGAACAGCTCCATTCAAGACCACAAGACATTGCAGAGAATTGTGGACGCAGCCCAGACCATCACACAAACCAACCTCACTTCCACTGACTCCATCTACACCTCACGCTGCCTCGGCAAGGCCAGCAGCATCATCAAGGATCAGTCTCACCCCTGCCACTCCCTCTTCTCCCCATTCCCATCAGGCAAGAGGTACTGAAGTGTGAAAAGGCCCACCTCCAGATTCAGGGACAGTTTCTTCCTAGCTGTTGTCAGGCGACTGAACCGTCCTACCACAACCAGAGAGCAGTGCTGAACTACAATCTACCTCATTAGAGACCCTCAGGCTACCTTTGATCGGACTTTACTGGCTTTATCTTGCACTAAATATTATTCCCTTTACATGTATCTGTACACTGTGGACGGCTCGATTGTAATCATGTATTGTCTTTCCACTGACTGGTTAGCACGCAACAAATGCTTTTCACTGTACCTCGGTAAACGTAACAATAAACTCAACTAACCTAAAACTCACCCTTTGACAAATACTCTACTGAACCTCCGCAGGTGTAACAGTGGAAAACACAATGACTGGTTGCATCACGGCCTGCTCAGGTAACTCAAACGCCCGGGAAACAAGGAGACGACAGAGAGTGGTGGACACTGCCCGGTCCATCACAGGTACCGACCTCCCCAACATCACAGGGACCTACAGAGAGCAGTGGACACTGCCCATCCATCACAGGTACTGACCTCCCCAACATCACAGGGACCTACAGAGAGTAGTGGACACTGCTCATCCATCACAGGTACTGACCTCCCCACCATCACAGGGACCTACAGAGAGCAGTGGACACTGCCCATCCATCACAGGTACCGACCTCCCCACCATCACAGAGACCTACAGAGAGTAGTGGACACTGCCCATCCATCACAGGTACTGACCTCCCCACCATCACAGGGACCTACAGAGAGCAGTGGACACTGCCCATCCATCACAGGTACTGACCTCCCCACCATCACAGAGACCTACAGAGAGTGGTGGACACGGCCCGGTCCATCACAGGTACCGACCTCCCCACCATCACAGGGACCTACAGAGAGCAGTGGACACTGCCCATCCATCACAGGTACTGACCTCCCCAACATCACCATCACAGGAATGTACAGAGACTGGTGGATACTGCCCGGTCCATCACAGGTACTGACCTCCCCACCATCACAGGGACCTACAGAGAGTGGTGGACACTGCCCATCCATCACAGGTACTGACCTCCCCAACATCACCATCACAGAAATGTACAGAGACTGGTGGATACTGCCCGACCATCACAGGGACCTACAGAGACACTGCCCGGTCCATCACAGGCACTGACCTCCCCACCATCACAGGGACCTACAAGAGGGGCAGCCTCAAACAAGGCAGCCAGCATCATCAGAGACCCACACCACCCTGGCCACGTTCTCATCTCATTTCTACCACCGGGAAGATCGAGGAGCCTGGAAACGGTGGCACAGCTCTTGAACCACCGTGCACAACACTGACCATCACTTCAGCCACCATGACCTTCCATGGCCTTTGTTTTAGTTGCAACACGGACTTTGATTTTGCACAGTTATGGTTACGTATTATTACTGATTAACGTTAGATATTATTATATATTTATCTGTGTTCTTGTGTTAATGGGGCTGTAAAGCTGTAGCAAGTATGAATTTCATTGTTCGCTGCCAGTGCAAGTCTGTGGACATGACCGTGGCATCTGTACTCAAACCACTGGATCCACTCTCTCTCTCTCACCCAAACTCTACCCCACCCAGTAAAGAATGAAGCCGTTCCACCCAGTGCCTTGCCACTTGCACATGTCCAGGGTAAAGCCACCACATCACAGATTGGGCATGCATGTGTAGAGCTGGTATAGAAAGGGAACAGTACCGACCTCTTCCTCCTCAACTCGAGCAGGCTCGATCAGCAGATTATTGACTTGATCAAACGAGACCCCCTGTTAGGATAGGAACCAGCAGAGGCATGCGGATTAGTGGAGCATAGCTTCACCCCAATCAAAACACAGCCCCAGACACAGCACTGAGAATAGCACCAGGCACACAGGCAGGGGCAGACAGACGCAGACAGACAGACAGACGCAACCCTGGGCTCACAAATTCTCACCCTGACATTGAGGATAACCCTAAGGTGATGAAGAGAAGTGTGAGGGGATGTTCTTTGCTCTGTAGGTGGGCTCCAGGCTGAGGGTAGTTCACTGAGGCTGGGCGTAAGACAGCACAGTACTGTGTGCGTGTGGGGAGATGCGGCCAGGGCTCCAGGTAAATGACCAGGTATTGTCCGGCCGACTGTTACTGGCTGAGGCTCACCGCTGATGGAGGAGGGGAGAGGGAATGGCCCACACACATACAGGCAAGCCTGGAGCACCGGGTACAAGGGGTGTCTCTGCCTGTGGGCCGGGTAGGAGAGGGGAAGCCAGGCCGGCGTCACCCCCACAGGTTGGCAGGTGGTGCCCGCCCGTGTGCGGGCGGGAGGGAGGGCAGGGCAGGCTGCCTGGTGAGGTGCGCAGGTTACTGGGGGAGCGCGGGGATGCAGCCAGACAAGGCAAGGCCAGGGCGTGTCAGCTCAGACCGAGCTCCATTCACCACAACCCATGACCAGGGGCTGCCAGCGGCGGCGAACACACTCTCCCCTGGAGAGGCCTGCAGGGGACCGACGCACTCTCCAGCACAGGGCCACACACGGGTCCACACACCTCCACACGGGCCCACACCTCCACACGCGACCACACCTCCACACGGGCCCACACACCTCCACACGGGCCCACACACCTCCACACGGGCCCACACACCTCCACACGGGCCCACACACCTCCACACGGGCCCACACACCTCCACACGGGCCCACACACCTCCACACGGGCCCACACACCTCCACACGGGCCCACACACCTCCACACGGGCCCACACACCTCCACACGGGCCCACACACCTCCACACGCGACCACACCTCCACACGGGCCCACACACCTCCACACACCTCCACACAGGCCCACACACCTCCACACGCGACCACACACCTCCACACGCGACCACACACCTCCACACGCAACCACACCTCCACACGGGCCCACACACCTCCACACGGGCCCACACACCTCCACACGGGCCCACACGGGCCCACACACCACCACACGGGCCCACACACCTCCACACGGGCCCACACACCTCCACACGGGCCCACACACCTCCACACGGGCCCACACACCTCCACACGGGCCCACACACCTCCACACGGGCCCACACACCTCCACACGCGACCACACCTCCACACGGGCCCCCACACGGGCCCACACACCTCCACACAGGCCCACACACCTCCACACAGGCCCACACACCTCCACACGCGACCACACACCTCCACACGAGACCACACACCTCCACACGCAACCACACCTCCACACGGGCCCACACACCTCCACACGGGCCCACACACCTCCACACGGGCCCACACACCTCCACACGGGCCCACACACCTCCACACGGGCCCACACACCTCCACACGGGCCCACACACCTCCACACGGCCCACACACCTCCACACGGCCCCGCACACCTCCACACGGCCCCGCACACCTCCACACGGGCCCGCACACCTCCACACGGCCCGCACACCTCCACACGCGACCGCACACCTCCACACGCGACCGCACACCTCCACACGCGACCGCACACCTCCACACGCGACCGCACACCTCCACACGCGACCGCACACCTCCACACGCGACCGCACACCTCCACACGCGACCGCACACCTCCACACGCGACCGCACACCTCCACACGCGACCGCACACCTCCACACGCGACCGCACACCTCCACACGCGACCGCACACCTCCACACGCGACCGCACACCTCCACACGCGACCGCATACCTCCACACGGGCCCGCACACCTCCACACGGGCCCGCACACCTCCACACGGGCCCGCACACCTCCACACGGGCCCACACACCTCCACACGCGAGCACACCTCCACACAGGCCCACACACCTCCACACGCGACCACACCTCCACACGCGACCACACAGGCCCGCACCTCCACACACGACCACACCTCCACACGGGCCGCACACCTCCGTGTTGGCGCACACACACCTCCACACGGGCCCCACACACCTCCACACGGGCCCCACACACCTCCACACGGGCCCCACACACCTCCGCACGGTCCCACACACGACCACACAAGCCCACACACCTCCGCGCACGCGCACACACACCTCCGCGCACGCGCACACACCTCCACATGTGCACAAACCGCCACGTACACACAGGGCCACGTGCCCGCACACCTTCATATGTGTACGCACACAGACCGCGATCCCGCACACAACCGCGCTTATACACACGGGGCCACGTGCCCGCACACCTGTACACACACACAGACCATGGGCAAGCACACCTCCACATGTGTACACACACACAGACATGGGCATACACCTCCCCATACGTAGATGCACACATTTTCACACGTGTACAGTCACACACACTTCCACACATGTAGATACACAAACTTCCACACGCGAGCAAATACACACACTTCCACACGTCTACAGATACACACACTTCCACACGTGTATTTTCACACGTGTATATACACAACTTCTACACGGGTACAGATACAGACACTTCCACAAGTGCACACACACTTCCACACATGTACACACACTTCCACACGTGTACAGATACAAACAGTTGCACACGTGTAGAAAAATAACTGCAGATGCTGGTACAAATCGAAGGTATCACAAAATGCTGTTGTAACTCAGCAGGTCAGGCAGCATCTAGGAGAGAGGGAATGGGTGACGTTTCGGGCTGAGACCCTTCATCAGTCTGAAGAAGGGTCTCGACCCGAAACGTCACCCATTCCCTCTCTTCTAGATGCTGCCTGACCTGCTGAGTTACAACAGCATTTTGTGATACACACGTGTAGATACACACACTTCCACACGTGTAGATACACACTTCCACACGTGTAGAGACATATATTTCCACACGTGTAGATACACACACTTACACAGTGTACAGATACACACACTTACGCACGTGTACAGATACACACACTTCCACATGTGTAGATACACTCACTTCCACACATGTACAGATACACTTACACACGTGTAGACACATATATTTCCACACGTGTAGATACACACTTACACGGATACACACTTACACATGTGTACCGATACGCACACTTACACGTGTAGATACACACACTTACACACTTGTACAGATACACACACTTACACACGTGTGCTGATACACACACTTACACATGTGTACAGATACACACACTTACACATGTGTAGATACACTCACTTCCACACATGTAGATACACATTTACATCCGTGTAGATACACACACGTACACACGTGTACAGATACACACTTCCACATGTGTAGATACACTCACTTCCACACATGTAGATACACACACTTACACACGTGTGCAGATACACACACACACTTCCACACGTGTAGACACACACACTTCCACACGTGTGCAGATACACACACACTTCCACACGTGTACAGATACACACACTTCCACACGTGTGCAGATACACGCATGCCCCTCCACGTGTACAGACAGGCCACAGGTCCACACGTGTACAGATACACACTTCCACACGCGTGCAGATACACACACGCCCCTCCACGTGTACAGACAGGCCACAGGTGCACACTCCCCACACAGGAGCATCGCCCTCGTTGGAGAGCCCAGACTATCTTTGATCGGACTTCATGGCTTTACCTTGCACCAAACGCTCTTCACGTTATTCCCTTTATCATGTCTGTACACTGTGGGCGGCTTGATTGTAATCATGTCTTGTCTTTCCGCTACATGGTTAGCATGTAACAAAAGCTTCTCCCTGTACATGTGACATGACTCACTCACTCACTCACACACACGTGTACAGGTGCACACAGACCTCAAGCTCACAATCCCCTCACCATCAAACACACACCTTCACACCCCCATACACACACACACCCCACACACACACAGACCCACACCCCCACCCAAACACACACACACCTTCACATACACACACCCCACCCACACCACACACACACCCCACACACGCACAAACCCACACAGACCCACACCCAAACACACACACACCTTCACACCCCCATACACACACACACCCCACCACACAAACACACCACACCCACACCCACTCAGACCCACACACCCTCACACCCCCCCACCCAAACACACACACCCACACCCCCTCACACCCACACATCACACCCCCTACACACACCCATACACACATACATACCCACACACAAACACACCCCACCCACACACACCCTCACACACATCCCACACACCCATACACACACACCCACACATACATCACACACACACACCTATACACACACACATACATCACACACACCCTCACACACACATACACGCAACCACACACACACCCCACCCCACACACACACATAGCCCAAGGGCCTGCCAGCTCCACTCTCTCACACACATCCACACACAGCCGGTGTCCAGGCATCAGGTCCATCCACCCCAGAAGCACGGAGACACAGCCAGCAGCAGGTGCAGGGGGAGAGCGGGAGGTGTGAGCAGGAGAGAGGGGGGATGAATCTCCGATGCAGAGACACAGAGCTCAGGGGTGCACTGGAATTTGAGAGCCCAGAGAACCCGCCAATGAAAGAGCAACCCCGTCCTCCAGTCCACCGTGTTGAGGGCATGGAAGGAGATGCAGAGAGAGTGAAGAGTAGCAGTGCTGGAGTACAGCTGCACACGGTACCGGCACATGTCCCTGCATCCCTCACCTTCCATGTGCAACCTTGTGTCACCCGCACCAGGCAGTGGGCCCCACCTGTCAGGAAGCACACGTCACGCCACGCCAACAGGTACCACACACGGGTAACGGCACCACTCACGTGTTAGACTGCCCACAATCGTGTGCGCAGCAAGACCCTTTGGCCCGTTGTGCTTGTGCTAACCCTTTGCTCGAGCCCCTCGGTTGATTCCTCTGCCCACAGACTGCAGCATTGATGTGCGGTCTTCAGCATCTGCTAGTGCAGGCCATGGACAGGCTGGTGGCCCACACAGCCTCCGTCTGCTCCCAGCACGAGCAACAAATACCCCGGCCCCCCAGCCCCCGTCACTGGTGCTGGCCGGCCCCCAGCCCCCGTCACTGGTGCAGGCCATGGACAGGCTGGTGGCCCACACAGCACCCGTCTGCTCCCAGCACGAGCAACAAATACCCCGGCCCCCAGCCCCCGTGTCCCCAGCCCCGGCCCCGTCACTGGTGCTGGCCGGCTGGGGGCTGCATTGGCTGGGGGCTGCATTGGCTGGGGGCTGCATTGGCTGGGGGCAGGCAGCTGCCCGCCACTCTCAAGGTATGTACACACTGAGGGACACTCCATCAACCACTCGCCACACTACAACACAGTTAGTCAGTTAGTCTGCGAGCTTCTGGTAGGTTCACAGTTAATAATCTACGTTACTAGAGGTTAAGGAGGGTGGGGGGGGTGGGTACTATGGTAATGTCCAGCAAATGGCACAGGCACAACAGGAGACAGTTTGGCTGAGTCTGACAATCAATGTGAGACCATATCCAAGAGAAAGTAGGGGAGGAGGGAGGGAGGGAGAGGTCGCAATGAAAGAGTGCAAAGTTGGAAGAGAGAGAGAGAGAGAGAGAGAGAGAGAGAGAGATGAGAGGAAGAGAGGGACGGAGAAATGAAAGGGGAAGTAAGAGAGAGGGAGGAGGGAGAGAAAAGGAGAGAACACGTGTGGGAGAATAAAGTTGGAGCAGGAGGCATGATTGTGGCTGGCCTATCCCGGCCCTTCTATGCCAGTTGCCCAATACATCGACTCCTCATCACTCCGTACGTCTGTCTCCATCTGAAACACACGGACTGACCCGGCCTCCACCACGCCGGTCAGTTACCCAGAGGCTCACCGCACTCTGAGAGCAGGAAGTTCTGGAACATTCATTGGGCAGCGAGCGGTGAGGGGAGAGCGTACTGGGAATATCCCAGCGGTGAGGGAGAGCGTACTGGGAATATCCCAGCGGTGAGGGGAGAGCGTACTGGGAATATCCCAGCGGTTGAGGGGAGAGCGTACTGGGAATATCCCAGCGGTGAGGGGAGAGCGTACTGGGAAATCCAGCGGTGAGGGGAGAGCGTACTGGGAATATCCCAGTAGGGGAGGAGCGTACTGGGAATATCCCAGCCGAAACACAGGGGCAGCTTTCACCAGGTCTGCAAATGCATGGAGTAAACAGTCCACGCCGACCAGCGATCCCCGCACATTAACACCATCCTACACCCTCTCGGGACAATTTGCTCATTTACCAAGCCAACCCTGCACATCTTTGGAGTGTGGGAGAAACCGAAGATCTCGGAGAAAACCCACGCAAGTCACGGGGAGAACGTACAAACTCCGTACAGACGGCGCCCGTAGTCGGGATGGAACCCGGGTCTCCGGCGCTGCATTCGCTGCAAGGCAGCAACTCTACCGCTGCGCCACCGTGCCGCCCGTGTGCACGTGTACAGAGACAGGTTCTCCGAGTCAGCTTGGAAAACATCCTCAACTACCCCAGTGCCCCAAGGTGAGGGTGGTGATCGGTGATACAAGAGAGCTGTTCACAAGGGGTAAGGACAGGCCATCCACAGGGAGGCTGCCAGCAGCACCAATCATGCCTGTGGGACAGGCCATCCACAGGGAGGCTGCCAGCAACACCAATCATGCCTGTGCCACC